>NC_060282.1:43024821-43182216 GCF_021613505.1 Equus quagga
GGTCAGAAAAGATGCATTGTGTTATTTCGATCTTAAATTTATTGAGACTTGTTTTGTGGCCTAATATGTGATCAATCCCGGAGAATATTCCATGTGCATTTAAAAAGAATGTGTATTCTGTGGTCTTTGGGTGGAATGTTCTATATATATCTACTAAGTCCATCTGGTCTAATGTGTCCTTTAAGGCGAGAGTTTCCTTATTGATCTTCTGTTTGGATATCTATCCACTGGTGTAAGTGGAGAGTTAAAGTCCCCTACTATTATTGTGTTACTGTCTATTTCTCCTCTTATGACTGTTAATAACTGCTTTATATATTTAGGTGCTCCTATGTTGGGTGCATAGATATTTACAAGTGTTATATTTTCTTGTTGGACTGTTCCCTTTATCATTAGGTAGTGCCCGTCTTTGTCTCTCGTTATAATTTTTTTTTTCCCCAAAGAAGATTAGACCTGAGCTAACATCTGCCAATCTTCCTCTTTTTTCTGAGGAAGACTGGCCCTGAGCTAACATCCGTGCCCATCTTCCTCCACTTTATATGTGGGATGCCTACCACAGCATGGCTTGCCAAGCAGTGCCATGTCCGCACCTGGGATCCAAACTGGCAAACCCTGGGCTGCCAAAGTGGAACGTGTGCACTGAACCACTGCACCACCAGGCCGGCCATATAGTTTTTGTTTTAAAGTCTATTTTATTTGATATAAGTATTGCTACCCCCACTTTCTTTTATTTACCATTGGCATGGAATATCTTTTTCCATCCTTTCACCTTCAGTTTGTGAGTGTCTTTAGGTCTGAAGTGTGTCTCTTGTATGCAGCATATACATGGGTCTTGTTTTTTCATCCAATTGGCCACCCTATGCCTTTTGATTGGAGCATTTAGTCCATTGACATTTAAAGTAGCTATTGATAAATATGTATTTATTGTCATTTTGTTACTTTTTTTTCTGGGTGATTTAGTAGTTGTTCTCTGTTCCTTTCTTTTTCTCTTGCTGTCTTCCCTTGTGGTTTGATGGCTTTCTTTAGTAGTATGTTAGATTTCTTTTGTCTTACTTATTTGCTTACTTATTACAGGGTTCTGATTTGTGATTACCCTGAGGATCTTATATAATATTCAATGTATATAACAGTCTATATTGAGTTGATAGACTCTTTAGCTTGACCTCTTTCTAAAAGCTGTACTTTTTCACTCTCTTCCTCCCACATTTTATGTTTTTGAAATCATATATAATCTCTTGCTTAGTGTGTGTCAATCCATTACCATCTTGTCATTGAAATAGGTAATTTTAGTACATTTGTCTTTTAACCTTCATATTATCTTCACAGGTAGTTGATCTGCTACCTTTACTATATTTTTACCTTTACCAGTGATTTTATTGCCTGTTTTTTGGGGTTTTTTTTCTGATAATTTTTTTATCCCTGTTTGTCATCATGACTTTCCTGCTTAAATAAGTCCCTTCAGCATTTCTTATAGAACTGGTTTCTTGGTGATAAACTCCTTTAATTTTTGCTTGTCTTGGAAGCTTTTTATCTCTCCTTCCATTCTAAATGACAGCCTTGATTGATAGAGTATTCTTGGCTGCAGGTTTTTTCCTTTTTAGCCCTTTAAATACATCATGCCATTCCCTTCTCACCTGTAGGGTTTTAGCTGAGAAGTCCACTGATAGCTTTAACCTCTTTCCTTTGTATGTCACTTGTTGCCTTTCTCTTGTTGCTTTTAGGATTCTCTCTTTGTCTTTAATTTTGGACATTTTAATTATAATGTGTCTTGGTGTGGGACTCTTTGGGCTTATCTTGTTTGGAGCTCTCTGTGCTTCCTGTACTTGAATGTTTGTTTCCTTCCTTAGATTAGGAAAATTTTCATCTATTATTTCTTCAAATAAATTTTCTGCCCCTTTGTCTCTCTCTTTTCCTTCTGGGACACCTATAATATGAATGTTAGTGTGCTTGATATTGTCCCAGAGTTCCCTTAGACTGTTCTCATTCTGTCTAATTCTTTTTTCCTTTTTCTGTTCAGCTTGGGTGATTTCCTCTAGTCTTTCATCTAGCTTGCTGATTCATTCTTCTCTATCCTCTACTCCGCTATTGAGTCCCTCTAGTGCACTTTTCATTTCCAGTATTGTATTCTTCATTTATGATTGGTTCTTTTTTATATTTTCCAGTTCTTTGCTGATGAGTTCACTGTGTACATCCAGTCTTCTCCCAATATCTGTGAGCTTCCTTATGAGATTTTGTTTGAACTCTTTGTCAGGTAGGTCACTTATTTTTGTTTCATTTAGTCATTTCTCTGGGGTTTTGTCTTGTTCCCTTGTTTGGAAAGTATTCCTTTGTCTCCTCATTATACCTCTTTCTCTGTGCTTATTTCTATGTATTAGGTGAGTTGGCTATGTCTCCTGATCTTGGAGAAGTGGCCTTATGTAAGAGATGGCTTATGAGGCCCAGCAGTGTGCTTCCCTCTTGTCACTAGTCCAAGTGATCCAGGAGTGACCCCTTTGTGGGCTCCTTGTGTCCTTCTGCTGTGGCAGGGTTGCTCTTAATGCAGGTACTCAGGGAGTCTAGTCTTTCCTTCCCTGGCCAGCAGTTTTTAAATCCGTTTTGGGGAGCCTTAGCACCATTGGCTACAAGGTCTAACAGCACACTCCTATTGCAATTTTCCTGTTAGTTGGGTAGGTACCCAGTGTAGCTGGTTGCTAGGCTCAGGGGCTTACAATTGCTATAGGCCTCAGGCCTACAAGGCTGTTGTCAGTTCTCTTAAGTGTGCAGCTGAGTGGGGCTGACCTTAGGCATGTGAACAGTCAATTGTTTCAGGCTTTGGAAGGTGGGGCTGATCCTCTTCATGGCTATTTGTGAAGTGCAGGTCTTCTGCCGCTGATAAGCCCCACCCCCCAAAGGACCACACACACTGTCAACACAGTCCTGGTCTGTGCACACTTCTCAACCCCCTGGAACATACCCCGACACCACACTGCAGAGGTCCCCACCTCTCCACCAATGTCCCCCCACAGTTCATCTGATCCTCACACAGGCGCTGCCCCACAGAGGTGGACACACTCGCCTGCCAGTAGAGGATGAAGGGATCCAGTCAATGCAGGCTGAAAAGTAGCCTGAGGGCTTGCTGTTGGGTGGGGCCAGTGTCTATGGTGGGCTGCCTACCCTGGCTGAACTGGATTAAATCTGTGCTCTAGTGGGTATGGCAGACCCCTGGGCTAACAGGCCAAGGGAAGAACCTCAATGGTGTCCACCGGTTCTGTGACACAGACACCGGCCCTACCCAACAGCAAGCCCTCAGGCTAAGGTCTTTTCTGGTTGGTGGCAGTAAAGCCACTGCAAGGCCTAGTGATGAGAGAAAGGGTGTGGCCATGGTGTCCAGGGAGGAAGCTGTGACTAGATCATTCCTATAAATCAGGAGCAGTGTACATAGTGACAGAGATCTCAAAGCAGCATATTTGAATTAAAATCATTGCTCTATAACCCATCAGCTGTGTGACCTTGAGCAAGATATTTGACTTTTCTAAGCCTCAGTTTCCACAATTGTAAATGGGGCTTGGAGAGTGTGACCTACCTTTCAGACTTGTGCACATTAGAGATAACATAAGATGAGCACTTTTCCCAGTGCCTGGCAAGAATAGACATTTGCTAAATAGAGATCATCAAAATAACTATTTAATTATCAGAGTAAACAGTTAAGCAAGAATTGGGACCCATTCCTAAATCCAGTAGATAAACACTTCAGGGAGCAAAATAGCTTCTGGAGCAATCAGATAGGCTACATTTGAAAATTGCACAAGTTTCCTGCTAGGAAGAGGTGTAGGTACAACAAAATATGACGATATCACTACAGGGCTGTAAAGTCAGGGCAACTATCTAGTCAGCTACCAGTAGATATCAGAGTTCCCACTACAATTCCAGAAGTCATTTGGTGAGAAATGATATGTCCAAATTGTGTTGACTATGATGTATAATGGTTCATCTCAGGCTTTCTTGCTGATATTTGCTATATCTTAGCCTTTTAAATAGAAACCTATATGAGGATTTGAACTTAACTTTCTGTGGTTTCCTTTGTATTTGGTTTGGTGTGTTAATGACACCAGGTTTTAATTTTAGTTTTCTTGCAGCCTTTGTAATAGATAGGATGATCAGCTTCCTAGTTGCTGAGGCTTGTGACAGCTGAGGCTAATTGCTGTTGGTTTCTGGTCTGAGTGTGGTTGGGAGGCAGATGGGAAAATACTCTTAAGGCAGGTAGAGAGAATTGAAAAGCTCTTTAGAAAAGTAATTAATGGAAAATGTTGGGATCTCCTCTTTCTACCTTCAATATATACTTAAATATCTTGGTACCATTTGTAGACAGAGTTCAGAGCTCCCTAACAAAGATGTTTTCCACCTGTTTTTTACCCCTGTGATTGGGCCATTGCAGTTATGAGCATGAAGAGTAGGGGGTGTGATATTCAAGGTCTAGTCTAAGATTTCCAAATCCATGTTGGTGAAAGATAGAGAAAAAGTTGAAGAATGGTGTTGGAATTGGGATTCAGGTCCCAATTTGCCAATCTCTGAAGTCTGTGGTCTTAAATATTCGTCCTTAAAGAATAGTAGATGAATTTATTAGGGAGTTGAATGATGATGGGGGAAATGAGTTCTTACTTGTCTGTATCAGGCTCATGAAATGTGCCACTGACACTGAGACCCCTGAGACTGGATCCCTTCTCTCTACATTCTCCCTACATTCCTTTGCATCATGACTAAAAAAGAAAAGAACCAAAGACCCCTATATTCCAGAGATAGAAGAAAATTAATTTTCAAAGTCCATGGTCCATGTAGACTCAAGTTAAATTCCATAACGAAGGCCAGCAAGTCAGCATTGTCGCATTGGGACCCATATGATATCCCAGTAATGGTGAGAATGTCCAGTCATTGAAGGGAGGGTATATTTTTGAAAGCCCACTGAGTCGGATAATTCAGTTACTGCTGGGGGCAAGGTACACCTGGCATTATGCATAACTCTTTGGACAATATTGGTCACTAGGCCTGGCTTGTCTGAGCTGAGCTACAGTAAAGCTAACCACTTCCTTATTAGCTCTGGTAGAGGGTGATCTTCCTCCAGACCAGCTGCAAGAGAGCGAGTAGATGCAAGTCAGCCAGGTGATGCTATTGTTTCATGACAAGGGAGGTCAGGAGGAAAGGTAAGCTATCAGCTGGAGAAGAGGTTTGGCTAGAAAACGCTCTGGGGGAAGAAATGGTGGGGGTTATCAGTTAACGGAAACGACATCTGAGTGGATTTCTCAGGTGGGACAGGATTCCCCGAGATGTAACTCTCAGACAAGGTGGAGTGGGAGGGCCAGCTGGTGGGAACATTACTGGGGTGGAAGTATTGATGTTTTGGCCGTGAATCTGTGAGCTGATCAATCTGCTTAGCAGACCTGAGCCACCCCTGTCTCATTGCCGTTCCCTGCAGGTGAGTAGAATGCTGCAGAAGTGGGTTTGGTGGACAGTTACTGGAGCTTGCCTGAGGGTAGATAAGTGTTTTGATTTTTTTTTTTTTTTAAATTCAGACCTGGATTCAAACCCTGGAGAATCTATTTTTATCTTCTTTGTTCCTCAGTTTCCTTATTTGTAAAGTAATAATAACAACTACCTCACAGAGTTATTGTGAAGGTTAAATGAGATAATATAGAGAGCAGTTAGAAAAGTGCCTGGTGAAGGGGCAACATTAAACTGGTAGTTCTCAACCTCGGCTGTGCATTGGCACTGAGGAGAACTTTAAAGACAACTGCTGTCAGGTTTCAACAAAGACCAAGCAAATCCGAATCCCTATGATTCTATGCAGCTAGGGTTGAGAAGCCCTGTATGAAATATTTATTATTTGCATTCAGAAAATTCTTTCAGGGGATAGAAAAGACCAGTGGATTTTGGTTAACTTTTAGTCAAGTCCTCTGTTGTTAACTGCTATTGGTTTTCTTTTACATAAAATGGTAACTTAGAGAAGGTACAGCCACCTTTGTCTTGTAAATCTGCTTGGATATAATCCTGGTTCTGGGCAATTCTCTTTGTTTCTCCTGCTTAGAGAGTGGAACTGGGAAAATCTGAGAGTAAAAATGAGTCCCTGTGGAGCCCTGCCTTTGTGAGACACTGGTCAGTCTAATCAGGTTCAAACCAGCGACAGGTGGGGTGAGGGAGAGCCCAGCAGTTTAATTAAGGATGCTTTGCTGGGCGTCCTCCAGCCGTGTTCTGAGGGAGATCTGGCATTGCCTGAGCGCTATTGATAAGCCCAGAGACTCTCCCTGAGTAGATTCCATCCCTCCCTCCTCCTGTGCTCTGTGCGCTGCTGCTGTGGACCAGCGTAGGCAGGGGTATTAAGTGGATCAGTTGTGAGATTTCAGTTCCTGTGTTTTCTCATATAGCAACTGGAAAATTCCAGGCTTAAGATAACAGGAATTATCCAGAAATTCTCTTCTCCAGAAATTTCTGTCTTCCAGAAATTCTCCTGGGTTGTTACTGGGACTAGGCTTAATATTATCCTGAGTTGGAAGACCTAAGGGAGAAAAATTTGGCCTCTGTCTCGAGTTCCTAGGTTTAGTCACATAGAAAGAAAATAGTCTTCCCTTTGAGGCGGGCAGTGAGGTCAAAGGGTTCATCTAGTGTTGAACTGCCCGTGCTGAAGCACTCAGAGAGAGACTGAAGGGCCTTGTGCTCACATTGTCATTTTCTCCTTCCTTCTTTGCTCAGGGAAAAAATAATCTTTATGTACTTACTCACATTTTAAATGTAATATTCTTTTTCACATTTGAAATGAAATGTCCTTATTCACAATTTAAAAAGTAAAACGAAAGGGGAGATCAAATAGTAAGTAAAATAAGTAAAAAACAAAGATTTTAAGTGAAAATATAATTATTAAAAACTCCTGAAACATCTATGATAGAACACAAATGATCTATTCTGAAGTGATGGATTGAGGTAACTGAAAATGTTTAGCCTGTTTGTATATTCTTATCAGGGTAGGTTTGGTTACTGGGAATATTTTTTCTTTTTTGGTAACAGCTTTTCTTTTTTTGTGATAAAATTCACATACCATAAATTTCACCCATTTAAAATGAATTCAATAGTTTTTAGTATATTCACAGAGTTGTGCAATCATCACTGCAATCAACTTTAGAACATTTTCATTACCCCAAAAAGAAAACCCATATCCTTTAGCCATCATCCCCCAACCCCACTTGCTGACCTCAGGTAGCCATTATCTACTTTCTTTCTCTATGAATTTGCCTATTCTGGATATTTCATATGAATAGCATATAGTATTTGGCCTTTTGTGTCTGGTTTCTTTTACTTAGCATAATGTTTTGAATGTTCATCCATGTTGTAGCATATGTCAGTACTTCATTCCTTTTTATGGCTTAATAATATGCCATCATATGGATGCTATATTTTACCCATTCATCAGTTGATGGACATTTGGATTCTTTTCACTTTTTGGCTATTATGAATAATGCTGCCATAAACACTTATGTACAAGTTTTTTGTGTGGACATATGTTTTCATTTCTCTTGGATATATACTTAGGAGTGAAACTGCTGGGTCAGATGGTAACTCTATGTTAAGTTTTTAAGGAAACTTCCCGACTGTTTTCCAAAGTAGCTTCATCACTTTATGTTCCCTCTAGAAGTGTATGAGGATTCTGATTTCTCTACATTCTGTCCAATACTTGCTATACTCTGTCTTTTGAAATTATAGCTATTCTTTTTTTCTTTTTTTTAAGGAAGATTAGCCCTGAGCTAACTGCTGCCAATCCTCCTCTTTTTGCTGAGGAAGACTGGCCCTGAGTTAACGTCCGTGCCCATCTTCCTCTACTTTATACGTGGGACGCCTATCATAGCATGGTTTGCCAAGCGGTGCCATGTCCGCACCCGGGATCTGAACTGGTGAACCCCGGGCCACCAAAGTGGAACATGCGTGCTTAACTGCTGTGCCACTGGGCTGGCCCTAAATTATAGCTATTCTAATGGGTGTGAAGTAGTATCTTATTGTGGTTTTGTTTGCATTTTGCTATGCCTAATGATATTGAGTACCTTTTCATGTACTTCTTGGTTACTTATATGCCTTCTTTAAAAAAATACCTATTCAGATCCTTTTTCCATTTTTTATTGGATTTTTGTCTATTTATTATTGAATTGTAAGAGTTCTTTATATAGTCTAGATATAATTCTCTTCTCAGATATGTGATTTACTATATTTTCTTCCGTTATGTGGGTTGTCTTTTCACCTTCTTAATAGTGTTCTCTGAAGTCCAGAAGTTCTTAATTTTGTGTAAGTCCAATTTGTTTATTGTCTATTGTTGTTTGTACTTTTGATGTTGAATCTGAGAAACCGTTTCCAAATCCAAGGTCATGAAGATTTACTGTTTCTGAGTTTTTCAGGTTTAGCTCTTAAATTTAGGTCTTTGATCCATTTTAAGTTAATTTTTCTGAATGAGGTAGGAGTCCAACGTCATTCTTTTGCACGTGGGCATCCAGTTGTTTCATCACTATTTGTTGAAAAGACTATTTTTTTCCCCAGAAAATACTGCTTAAGGACAAAAATTTCAGAGGCAAACCTAAAGTTTTGGTGTCTAGTGACAGACCCACAAGCAGAGAAGGGAAACTGATGTTTATTGAGCCCCTGGTGTTCAAGTCATGGTTCTAGGCAAGATGGAAGAATCCCAGACATATGTATTGCTACTCTTCTCTCTGTTCCCATGACAGGAATATCTAATCAATCACAGCACACTTTCTGGCTAAGTTTTGATGACTGCTGGGGCTGACATGCAGGGGTGGTGATCCAGGAGGATCAATTTGGGAGGAATTAAAACAGTAAGGTTAATTGTAGATATATTGAGTTTGTTATGGGACACATAGCTGTGGCAATGGGTGGTTGGGGTAAAAGAGTGGAGCCCAAACCAAGGGAGAGACCTGGGCTGGAAAGAGAGAATTGAGACTTTGGCACGTAGATAGGAGCAGATCTGACTTCCTAGAGTGAGTGACAAGGCCAGAAAACCTAGAATTGACCCAAGGAGTCTGATGAGCCTACAAAAGGATCTGCAAAGGACTTCCTTGAGATGTAGAAGACAAACCAGGAGAGAGTATTGGTGAGGAAACCAAGGGTAAAGGGAGATTCAGCAAGAGCTATTGACAGTATCAAACGTTGTGAGAAGTCGGGTAAAGTGCAGACTGGAGAGTCTCTGATTATCACGAGGAAGTTGTCAGGCACCTTGGCAAATGCACCTTTAGTGGGATAGCGGAGGTGGAAGCTGGATGCAGTGGTCTGAGCAGTGAACTGGATGTGAGCAAAGACTCATCTTGGTGAAATCTGATAAGAGAGACAGAAATAGGTCTCAGAGAACCAACAAGTTTATTATAATTTCTTGGAATTTAAAGAAAATCTGAGGTCAAATAAAAAGTTCAATAGACTGTGAGAAAAATGTCTAAAGGAAGATGATCATGTTTGTGTCTGCCAGTTCCAGGCTACATGTACAACTGCATTGTTGCTGAGACATTCCTGAAGAAATGGGTTCCAAATAGTGTGGGGGAAAATTAATCTCAAGTAAAGGCCTTGCTAAAGAAGAGTTCCTGGCAGATAAAGCACAGAATCCCTAAGCTAGTGTTTCTCATAGAAGGGTCCATGTGATCACCTGGATCAGAAACACAGAGTACTTTAGAAATGTCGATCCCAGGGATTCATCCCAGATCTACTGAACCAGGATCTCATGGTGTAAGGCCCAGGTTTAACAAACTCTCCAGGTTTAGAAAGCTCTAGAGGGAATTTGTCCAATGTACGGCTGATGATGTAGATATTTACTAATCATTCTGTTCATAGTATTCTCCAGCAGTTTCATGAAACAGGTAACAAGAACCAGATTAAGGACCTTGCCTACTGTGCAGTTGCCTGGAGCAACTTGTATAGATGGAGTTAAAATATTTCTGGAAGAAACAACTGCAAACTGGGTCTACTTCTGTCAAAATAGATAGTAAGAAAAAACCCCCCACCTTTATTAGCCTCAAACTGTCTTTTTTGAATAGTTTTAGGAAGAGCACAAGGTGGCTGGCAGCTAAGATTTTGCAACAGTATTATATATGGTTCAGTCTTTCTTATTGGAACGAGTGATTAATTTTGTTCTAAGTCTTAAATTATTTATTGATTCCTTAAAGTGTTCTGGTTTGGAAAATTGCCCCCCAAAAACCCAAAACAACAAAAAAACCGAAACTCAAATAAATCCAGAGACAAATAAAAGAGCTCCATAAAAGTGGAAGGTGTTCTGCTTAGACTTATCAGAAAATGAACACTGTCCTGGCAGTGAAAAAAATTAGGGAAAGTTCTGCTTCAGCCTAAAACATTCATTAGTAGAAAATTAGTTTCACCTCATTCCACTAAATACATGCGCAACAAAAGATGTAAAATATCGGTTTGAGAGGGTGCAAAAATCATTCAGTTGTCTGGGCTCCCATCAGTCCTGATTGAGTCTGCATGTGATCCTGACTAACGGAATTATTGAATTTACTAACTGCAAAGAGCTCTGTTCTAAAAGTATTTACTAAGTGCCAATGGAAGATGACATTTCTGCCATCATTAAGTTAACGAGTGCAAGACAGATATTAAAATAAGTAATTCAAAAATATTATTATAAACTTCTGTTAGGTGAGGCTTGTGTGTTGATAGATTCATGATAAAATGTCCTCAAAATACATGATATGTAACAAAGTGCATATTAAAATGCAGGTGCAAAAGCTTAGCATTCATAGACTTTATTTACTTTGAATTTTAAAGAATAAAAATATTAGAAATGGAACATATTTTGAATTTTAAGAATAATTCTAAATTTTCATAAAGTTTTTGCATGGGAGGCTATCCAAACTTTATTCCTTGCTAACTAGCATTGTCCATAAATTAAACAATACATATATATTTTCTAGGGCTAATGTAGGAGGAATGGTTAAAACATTATTATGGAAAAAAGCACCAAAATGTGTTTAACACTGTGGAGCTGCTAGTCAGAAGTATTTGCCCAAATCCTTTCAATTGTTCACTTGTTTCCATCATGTAAATCATTTATATCTCCTTTGCTCTGATAAAGGGAATCAGTAATCTTTATCAATGAAATTTTCCTTATTATTCCTATTATTACTGAGTCAGTATTAAACTATTGAACTACCAGTCTTATTTTTGCATGAAAATTGACTCTTAAAATGCAGTGGTGTTCACTCTGAAACACAGGGCAGAACATACATGCTCTCAGTCTTTGGATTTAAATCTGGAGGAATGTACAAATGATGAAATAGCTCTCAGAGCCATGGTAACTTGTTATTCTGCAGACCACAGGAAACGCCTTTATAATTCAGAGATGCAATCACCTGTTGATTTCTCTGATGGGTGGTTTTGGCCTTTTTAGGGCTGAATTAATCTCATTCTCTGACTCGAAAGCTAGAGGCTAGAAGTAGCGTAAAATGTACAGGGAAGCCCAATTTAGGTACTTGGCCATCTCCCATTAGGAATGGGCTTATATAGACGGACTTCTTCCTATGGACTTTTTGTTATTCACATGGAGCTGAAAGGAAAATAATCCAGCAGATTCTGTAGTTATGATGAATAAGCTGGACTTTGAATGAGACAACCAGGGTTGGAGTCCTGATTCTGTAATTACAGGCTATGTGACTCAGGCAAGAGGTAAACCTCTCTGTGCCTCCATTTTCTGTCTATAAGATGGAATCTACTTCATAAATATGTTGTAAAGCTTAAAGGAGAAGACATATTTTTTAACTGGCACATCCAATATGCCAAGAACATAGTTATATAATATTACTGAAAAATAATATTGACTAAAAGTGATATATGTAAATACTTCCTTTTAAAAAATATTTCTAGATTTAAAAGCACTTTTTACCTACATTATTAAAAAGTTCCCAGTGAAGAAGTAAACTTCTTTCAGAGGAATGCTGTGAGATGTTTGTCATTGAGTCCCGGAAGTGAAACACACAAGCAGAAGCTATTTGATTTTGTAGAACAAGATCGTTTTATTCAGCTAATGGGCGGGCAGAGGTGTTAAGAATTTGAGAATTGCTTAGCCTTACTGATTTCTTTTCCCTAAACATAGTTATGTTGGCTGTGAGACAAAGGAACAAGACCTTTCCTGGACCTGCTGGTCCAACGAGTATGCTAAGAACTGGCATGCGACTAGACGGTTTCACTTTCAGGGCCTCCAAGATAAATGAGGCTTACAGCAATCATGAAATCTTCTCAAGGGATCTGGGAAGGAGGAAGCCCATCTAGACAGTAGGCTGTGTTCTTCTGTTTTGACCGTGCTAGATGCACACCTAAAGACGAATGGAAAACACGACACAGCTCAGGGGAAGCACAGAAAGGAATGTCAGGAGGTCAGCAGAAACAGGGTAAAGTGTGACATATTTGACACAAAAATGACACTGATTCTCATTTTCAGGGTGGGTTCCCAGAGTGACTGAGGTGTGGGAATCAGGAATCAGTTGCCAACAGGTCTTGACTTAAGAAATCTGGGTCTATTGGCTTTTATTGTTTAATTGGAAATCTCATTTTGACTGGAAAAGATAACTTAAGTAAATCCAAAAAGGACTTGGCTTGTGTTTGGGGGGAAGCTATTTACTGCTGGTTGTTTCGTGTAGACTTGGAAGAGAACGTTGAATTTCAGGAGCAGGCGCAGCCAGATTGTATCTCTGGTGGCACCTTCTGAGTCATTTCCTGTCTCTTGTGGCTGGTTATCGATGAACTGTGTCATTGCTCAAACCTGGTGACTGTGTTCTGTCTTTTGTGTTAGACATGAAATTTACACAAATATTCGTTAGTCGAGTCTTCTGTACAGATGCTACGCTAAGTGTTGGGGGTATAGAATATGGATGAAACTGCCTTTGATGTCAGGGAGCTCACACTCCAGAGATAGTTGAATACATGGAAAGTTTTTTCTCTTTGGCTTCTCTTTGTTTTCTAATTTACTTATCTGCATTCAAAAATTCAGAAACCTGTTTTGAGATGTATTAGATGTGAATCAACTTCTTTTGGTACAAACCCATTTCTTTCCTGGAGTGAATACAATAATACCTTTTATGACATCTGATGGTTCCTGAAAATCAATAAAACCAGTCAATGGTTAACGTTTGACTGAAGGTGAAGGGAGAGGCTGGGGAAGCAGAGCAGTGCAGAGGGAGTGTCCTCCTGGGAGACGCTCAAGTCTCAGAACGAGTCTCAACAGCTGGATGGAAGAAAATAACTTTTGACAACCGTTTTGTTATTTACTTACGAAAAGGTAAGGGTTGATATGTCTTAAATATGTCGATAATGTTTTTCTTCAAGACTGATGAAATAGGTGATGGAGGGGGGTACCTGAGAGGTTGTTGGACAAATTTATTCCCTGAGGGCTGCTCTGCAGCATTGCTGGGAAGGGAAGTTTATTCCTGGTGTGAAAAGTTTGGCTTACAGTGCATAATTTCTTAAGCGATTTCCTTTCATCAGTCTATCTTTTCTAAATTCATTTGATGAAGTGGCTTCAGTTGAATCAAGCTTGTTAGTGGAATTAAGGAAAGATTGAGTTTTCGGATGTTTAAATGAGTATTACACATATTCTTTGTGATTAAAATATAAAAGTGCCTAGCCTTAAGATGCTCTGGAGCTCTCGTATTTTAGAAATTGGGATTAGAATCTCATTCTCACAACATGTCCTCTCTCAGATGTGGTCTTCAAAACTGAGCATTCTATCTACTTCTCAGAGAACAAGATTCAAGTTAGGATTCTTAAGACTGTCTGGGACACAGCAAGGGAGAGGAAATGCATGGGAGAAAAGAAGCCCTTTCTTAAAAGTACTAGAATAAGAATTGAAAACAGAGAGACAGATTTGCCTTCATAATTGGGAAAGCAAAGCCTGATGTGCATGTTGGTCAGCTCCTGGTGCTTCTTTCAAATGGATGGACCCTCTGCTAATGAGTAATTATTTTGACGTGTCAAGTCATGAATAGCTTACTGGTGTCTTCAAAGATCCAGTGCCTGCTTCTGTCTTGGTTATTCCTTTATTATGCATGACTTTCTGGGGAGGGATGTCCTCTGTGATGGGGCATGCCAAGCAGGAGATTGGAAGGGCAGCGCATTCTCTGGTATTTTCTTGTCTTTATTTTCTTCAAAATATAGATAGCAAATAAGGAATTGTTCGAAAGAAAAAGAAAGCACATGCTTAGATGACAAGGAAAATGGACGACATTCAGCTCTCAGGAGGAAACGAAATGAATCTTTTACTGAGTGTACTGAGTGTGGATTTATTGTGGATTACAGGGTATATAGTTTATGAGTCTTCAGGGTTGGGCAGATTGGTTAGGCCAGTTTCATCATTTACCAGCCAGCGGGCACTGAGCAGATTGCTTAAGTTCCTCAAACCTTAATTTTCTCATCTATAAAATGAAAATACTTGCCTAACCGAGTAGTTGTGAGTAAATTAGATAAGTATGTAAGGAACTCGGTATATTGCTTGGCACATGGTAGACGTTCAATGAACAGTTAGCTCTCCTTTCCATGAGAAATTTCAAGGAGATGACTCAGGTCAAACTGAGGAGTTGCCATTTCACTCTCCAGGAAAAAAACCCAGTAATGCTGCAATGATTACATCTTCCATTGTGCAAGAAAGCAATAAATTCTATGCTAAGAAATGTGGTCCGACAAAGAAAAAGCATGATAAAATAATTGAGTTTTGCTTTTTTTTATGAGGCATTTAAAAGCCCCTCTGATGTTTCAAACATAAGCCTTACAGTGAGGTGTGGGGGTGGCATTCTTTGAAACTTGCTAACATGTCCCCTGGGAAAAGCCATTTTGTTCAAGGTGAAGGTTGCATTTCCAGTACCTCCTCCCTTCATTTACAAAAGGCAAAATGTATCCTGGCAGCAACTCAGCTTCCTGTTTGATTGTCAAAGGAACTCTCTGGAAAGGAGAGTGTGCCCCTACTTTTCTACCATGTCAAGAGAGGTGACTCTGAGAAGGAAAGCTGAGCATTGCTTTTTCCCCAAAGGCCCACAAATAAGTGCCTTAATGGGTGTTAGTTCACATGAGTAGAAACATGTAGATTTATTCATTGGCATAAAATTCTATTAATTCAGAAGTCCATGGTGCCAAATTTACCATGGAGCTAGTTGTTCGGTGGCCTACTCATCGATTAAACAAGGAAAGAGGTACCTAAGTTTGTTAGGGGAATATCTATCTACCTACCTATTTGTTACTTGTGAAGACAAACAGGAATGTTTACTTAGGTACAAGAAATATTAACCTAATAAAAGCAGGTATTAACCCTGTGGTTGAGATATTAATTACGCTAAAGTTGACTTTTCACTTAAGCATATGTAACAGACCAACCTATCCTTGGTTATTGTGTATGTGGCACAAACAAAATCTAATTTCTCTTAAAATATTTTGTAAGACTGACATGTTGAATTCTCTCATCTATAATATACTGGATCAGTAATTTCTTACCATATTTTAACTATTTTAAAACATTAGGACTTGCATTCATTAGAGACAAAGAGAAATCAAAATTGTAGATTTATGCTTTTAAAGAATGTTTAAACTAAAGTCGAACCCTTCCTCACGTGGAGGGTTCTGTGCTCGGTCTCTGGGGTCAGATCCACACCCCTTCCTCAGCCTCTCTGAGCTTAGCTTCCTGCCTTGTAGAATAACGACAGGACCCATCTTATAGGACTGTTGTGATATTTAAATGAAAGAAGTTGACCAAAGTGCTTAACTTAGTAAATGCTCACAAAATGCTAGCTCTTTGTATTTTTTCAAGTTTCAATTATAAAACACTAGCTCTCAAGTGAGATTTCATAGTGGTATGTTACCCTTTACTAAGCTAGAATTAAATTCACTTTCCTTTACTCTCTTGCCCATCCCAGTTGTCAGTTATGATTTAATTACAGAAATAAAAAAATTAACCTGCTATACTTGAGCATGACGGCACATGTTTGTCATTAGAATCCTTGCCTCAGTGTCTCCTTGTAAATGAACTAGTATTAGTGAAAGTGTTTTTGTTTGTTTATTTGTTTTTAAATCTCAGTGTTTAAATCCTATGGAATGGGATCTAATTTAGACTTACCTCATACTGAATTTCTAAGAGCAGAATGAGTGGTTTTCTTATCTTGACAAAATGCTCAGCAAAATGCTTGACAAAATGTACACTTTATAATACACAAGGAAATGTTGTATAATACACGAAGAAACATTTTGTCAAAAATAATTAAGCCAGCTTTTATGAGAAATAGTGATTCCTATTCTCTGTAGGCCAAGGAAGACCTTTGTGATGCTCTGCTAGCTATGGAGGAAAGAAAGTCCTGCCTCTGCCTCCCTCCTAGGTTTCTGAGGTGTAAATCTGCACACCTCAGGGAATTCAACCCTGACATCCTCACTGCCAACCTGCCTAAGACATCAGGGGAGCACCAGGGTGGAATAGCTGTCTGTTCCCGTGTGGCACCTCCCTTCCCTTTGCCCTGGGCTAGACAACCCTTCCTTTCAGGGCTGGGGCATCCTGTGGGGCTTGGAGGAGAGGGCTCCTCACCCCAGCCACCCCTCCCTGCTCACTATGGGGGAGTGCCAGGTGGAAAGAAAGCTGGCCAGGAAAAAGCATGAGCACGCTTCTCAAAATATGCCTCAGAAGTCATTAGTCTTTCCTTTAATAAGAATAATTATGGGACTAATTTGTATTTGAATCAGTCAGATAAATTTAAAACACTTTAAGTCCTCTAGGGGAACCATCTATCCTCCCATGAGCCCATTTGCCTGACCATGAATCTATTGCTAATGTAAGTAATCACTCCCAATTTTGCATACGTGTAAATCCAGATTTTCGTATATTGAAAGATTGGCATATCTATATTGCAAGGTTTAGTGAGAGAAAAATCTATATGTATATATGTGTGTGATGGGGCATCCATCCTTTCTCTTCTTCCTTCCTTCCTTTCTCCTAATCAGTCTGAAGTACAAGGCAGCGGCCCTGATTTTTTGTCTGCCTGTTTATTTCTAGCTTACTAATGGCCACTTTAATTGGGTCCCTACTTCGTCAAGAGTGCAATTGGTCAGATACTCCTGTGATTTTTCTAAACCTTAAGTGATGTAATTGGTGACAGAGATTCCTAAGTGGGACCAAAAAGATGGGCATGATTGATCTGAACATTACTTGATGAACAATGGTGTGAGTGAGCTTTCAATCTGATCTTTATTCATATCTGGCCTTGCTTTAAAATTTCTGCTGCTCTTAGCAATATGCAATGCAGAGATGAAATAAATGGCACAGAATATTTGGCACTGTTTGGTCCTAGTGGTGTTATGAATTCCAATCACAACCTTTCCTGCCCACATCGCCTATGATGTTTGAAAACAAATTTTGTAGTCCTCTCCTTCTGCACCTTCTTTGTTCTTTGGAAATGTATGGTTCAACCCTAGAACAGGGTGAATTATTTTAATTCAAAGCACTTCATGCTTTTCTTTTTACACGAAAAGGATGAGAGGTGATTGACTGTATTTAAGGTTTGCCTGCCGTTAGCTTTTTGTAAGGGGAAATCAATGCTTCTGTATTGAGTTACTTGCAGGTTTTAGGACCTAGGACCTAGAAATTCCCTGACTTTACTCAATAAACGCAGAAGCAACAGGAGTCTAAAAATGCCTCTTGGAGGCATTGGAGCCCAGCAGGAGAATCAATGAAGCTGTGAGTGGACCCCCTGGGATGCCGTGGGCACTGCATGTATAATACCTTAATAAAATCCTGTCTGAGGCCACCTCTACCCTGAACTGGCAGTGCCCTTCTCAGTCAAAACCAGAGTTCCTGGGTGTGTTAGAATGCTGGAGCTGCCATAACGGAGTAGCACAGATGGGTGGCTTCAACAATAGAAATGTAGCATCTCACAGTTTTGGAGGCTGGAAGTCCAAAATCAAGGTGTCACAGGGGTGACTCCTGAGGCCAATAAGAATCTGTTTCAGGACTCTCCCCTCGGCTTGTAGGTGGCTGTCTTCCCCCTCTGTTTCTTCACGTAGTCTTCCCTCTATACGTGTCTCTCTGCCCAAATTTCCCCTTTTTATGAGGATACCAGTCATATTGGATAAGGACCCACCCTAATGACCTCATTTTAACTTCATTACCTCTGTAAAGACCCTCTCTCCATATAGAATCACATTCTGAGGTACTGGGGAGTTGGGATTCCAACAGATGAATTTTTGGTGGGAAACTATAATCAATCCATAGCACTTGGCTGGATTAAAAAATAGGAGACTGCTGAGGGCAAGGTGAGAGGGGAAATGAAAAGGAGACGCAGTACAACACATTAGTATATGTGTGATAGTATATGTGTGAAAGTATATGTATCAAAGGGGGGGGTCATGTCAGTATCTGAAGAGGAAGAGCAGCCATGGAGTGAAAAAAAACAACTTTTTTTAATTTTTGGAAAGATATAATGGGTGAAGTGATACTAGATGTTATTATGAGGACATGTGAGCTTTCAGAAGGAGAATAATATATGAATAAGAGTGTAGATGTGGAATTAGCCAGGCAGTATGATCTTGGGCAAAACTCTTGAATTCTTTGACTCTCACCTTTTGATTTTTGATCTTTAAGAGGTAATTTTAATAGTCCCTACTTGATAGGGTTCTTATGAGAAAGCAAGAAGATAATTCATACAGAAGTCTTAGCATGTGTGTGGCAAATTCTTCTCGTAAGTGTTAGCTCCCTTTGTGTTTTCCTGGCTGGACACAGCTGCAGGACACAGAGGGAATTCAGTGTTTTGTGGGCTGTGATGAATTAAATGAAGGCATCGGCCCTAAGCAGTAAGGCCAGCAGCCTTGAATCCATATTTGTAAGTGGTCCATGGTTAAAGCAAGCGGCAGTGGTTTTTCAAAACTCCTTTATTCCCCCCCCCCCCCAAAACCTTTGACCTGTGTTGCTAAGGATATGCTTGGCCTCTCAGATAGTGGCCATAGAAACTGTCTGAATTTAGTCTTTGTACCTGAGGGAAATCCTGACAATTAGCAGAATTTCCATGCAGATTGTTGGATCAAATATTTTAGGTAGTTCAGATAAAATGTCACTCAATTATCTAGAAATCTACTCCAATCCTTTTCCAAGTAGTATTTGTGAGGAAATCTGTCAAGTGTGTATGGCTTGGTGGTTTTAGGCAATTTTAGTTGTGCACTATGTTTTCCCTCCAGCAATATCATGATCCAGGATGTGATATTCACTAGTGGAATTGTGTTCATGCAAAGAGGAAACGTAGGCAAGACTTGTTCGTGAGACTAAAGACCTCCTCTGGCGTAATCCTAGCATTGGTGTAGTTTGCCTTGAATCTGCGTCTCAGGGGAAAAGTTTAATTTCTGTGAAACGTGAAGCCACAAGGAAGAAAGGGAAAATAATATTGAAGAGAAGAGAATAAGGGCAGAGTTTGGATTCTCATTTGGTTGCTTTTGGAGTAACAAAAAGTACATTTTTTCCTTAGGTATATTGCATGGTTAACAGCTATGTTTAAAGACCAAAGAAATGGCTGGCAAGGTCTTTGAATGAAGGATTGTGAACATTGTTGGGTTCTTTCTGCTTAAGGAATCTCATATACTCACAGCTTTGAATTAGAACCACAAAAATTTTCGTGTCTAGTTATCCTGGCATTTGCCAAAACATATCTTCCCCAACCATATAATGAGTGAAAATTATACTTATTGCCTATCATTTAAGACCCTTAAATGAAGAAGATTATAATACAGTGAAGCAGTTAAAGAAATGGAGTTACCATGAGCTTGTTTCAGGATGTTGACTTGTGTGTTGCTATGGATGAGGTGTCATGAAGCTTCTGGAAACTGGGCTGTTGCATAGGGAGGAGAGGCTGGCCTTTAGGGATCCCTTTCTACTAGTTTTATAACTGGATATCATCCACTGATCCTTCCTAGTTGGAAAGATATGATTTTAGCAGACTGGTAACTAACCACTTTTATCTCTGGTTTATTCACAGGAGTTTGAATAAAGAAAACCACAATCATGCAAGCCCAGCTGCACTGCTTCTATCTCCTCACACTTTATTTGGTAAGAGAAGAGGATGTTCTTTATTTATTTACTAGAATATTTTTTGCCATCCTTCTACCCCATACAAGGGAAACAATGGTTAGCATCACTTGAAAAAAAAAGGTCTATCAAACTAAATCATTGTATATAAAGGACATGTAGTTTGCCCAGATGTGATATTTTTGATGAAATGGCGACAAGTCATATGTCTTTCCTTTAACCAGGGAGGTACTTTCTCCCCAGTTTTTAAAAGCCAGTACTGCTTAATGGACAAGGTTTAAAATAAATCTGTCTACTCAGGTTTAGACCTTCATGTGTAGTTCAGGGAATCCGGAAAGAAAAGTATACTGATACGTGTATTAGTCTACGTCCCTTAATCTTGACACTTTTTTTTTCTTACTTTAACCATGAAAAATTACCACTGAAACATTATGAAAAGCATTTTCTCTATTTTCAAAACTGCTTTGCTCTGTACTTTTCTCCCCATATATGGTTTGGAATTTTCTGGTCAAATTTGTCTTTAGCTGTTTTTTGAGCTAACCCTATCAACTGACAGGCTTCTAGAGGTTGGAGCTGGATGGAACCTGGAGACCCCAGCTCTTGACCTACGGTAGACAGTGGATTGCCATCTTCTTTTTACTTACGAGGCTCATAAAGGTCATGCACTTGTCAAACAACTTGTTGTATCTGAAGCATTTGCTTTCTCCTTAAAAGGAAGCTACTAGATCCTCACACTTCAAATTGCGGTTCATTTCTTCTGGAACCCAAAAATAACACATGGAATTTCAAGTTCCAGAGAGCCCCCTAGAGCCCACACAGTTCAAAATATTTACAGAGTGAAATAGATCTAAACTCCTAAATCTACCAGAACCTTCCTCCTGGGGGGAAAAGCTTCAGTTCAAACTTTATGAGCAATGTGCATCCTCACAGACCAGAGGCTCAAAAGTTGTCAGTAGGACTGACTAAGGACTGGGTCAAACATCCCCGCCTGACTCCTCTCCTCTTCCTACTCTCTCATATGTCCTTTGCTGCCTATGTTACCATAGGGTGGTGGTGAAGTCAGACCTAGTCAAACTTGGCACTGCCACTTACCAATGATAGAAACTTGAGTGAGTTACTTAAGCTCTGAACCTCAGTTTTCTGCCTTGTGAAATGGGTCTAATAAGAGTACTTGCCTTATGGGATGTTGTGGCAATTAAATGAGATAAGGCATTTATAAGCCCTTGGATCAGCAACTGGCACAATCTAAGCTCTTGGTAAATACTGGCTGTTATTATTACTACAGCAATTTAAATATTCAGTGTCTACACTCATATGGACTCTGACCTCCATGGGGAAGACTGTGTTTTAGTCCTCTTTGTGGCCTCAGCACATAGCACAGTGCCAGGAGCAGGATAGAAATTAAGTACACAATTATGGAATTATATTGGGAACCAGCAATGAGATCTAAGAGAGAGAAGATTCTATCATGATAATTTGATATTATTGGGCCCATGTGCTTCTTGTCTGAGAAGGGGACATGCAGTTTTCTTCCTAGATAAAAGGTGAAAACAAGTTTTTCTTCTCTCTACTCTCATACCACTGGGATTTCTACATAGAGCAAGAAATCCTGCCTAAACCACTCCAGGCAGCAAGAGCCTGGCCCAGGAGACAGCCACATGCGCAGCTGTCTGTGGATGAAGGAGGGTTGCTGTCTGTGCGGTGGGATTTCAGGGGCATTGGGATGGAGCTACTTCTCTCTCCTGCCTTCAGCCACCCCTACTCCCAAACTTTCTCCTATGAAGACTAGAAATTTAGTTGGAGCTTCTTTCCCTCAGCATAAGACTATTCAACAGAGGTAACAATTTAAAATGATTGCCAGTCGTTTATTCCATAGTGCAAGTCACTTTCTTATTCTTTTCCAAGTGCTGGTTTTCATAAAGGGGTTAGAAACACTGCATGAGTGTATTGCAAGGGCACTTAAAAGAGAGCAAGTAAGCGATCCAGGGTTTGGGAAAGAGTGCTGAATAGAGAGGCAGGGAAATCAAGAAGTCACCTATTTTAGAGTTTTGCCTGGGACTATGCTTCTTCCAGAAGGAAGAAGAGTTGGGCACAAATACAATATAATCAATGCAGAGAACTCTCGCTGGAAAGTACAATGAGGACAGCTACTAGGCAGGTGAGTCTGGCAATTGCATGTGTCTTTTGCTGGCCTGGAAGGCAGTGTAGCAGCATGGTTCCGAGTTGGGGCTTGGTGGTCCAACAGCTCCATCTGTGTCTCTGCTTTGAGATTCTCTGGAGATACTTTCCTGATATTGTTGAGGATCAGAAGTAGTGATGTGTGTGGAGGGTCTAATTCCATAGCTGCCACACAGGAAACACTCAACAATGTCACTTCCATTCTCTTCCTGTCCTTTTATCTCTTGTGCAAGGTGGTGGGTGTTATTCCCTTCAACTCCTGCATAAACCCCCTTGTCCTTTCACGAGTTTCTACCACACCATTCTTTCCAGTTCTGGCAGTCTGGCTTGATGACTCATAGTGTGCACATGCATTTTGAAATCTTTATAGCCCAGACAGTCATGTTAATGGGCAGGGAGAGAGATTTATTGTTCTGATATAAGAACCCAACTTTGAACCTTGTAACTGGGACATATCCTCCTTTCCTGATAAGTGAGCCAGCTTGTCTATGTAGGAAAAATGCAGCCTTGTTTGTGACGTTTGCCTGACTAATGTAGTTTTCTCTGGATGCCATCACTGGTGTGATCAACTGAAAGACATCATTGCTGATGTGAGCAGTAAGTTGACCAAGGCAGCTTGCTGTTAATTAGTAGCCTCACAGAAAGCATGGCCCTTGTCTTGTACTAAGCATGGTGGTACCTGGACCTCTGCATCCCGTTCTTGTGCCCCATCTTCTAGAGGAGCTAACGGAGCTTCAGGAGATGTAGAAAAGGAGTAGAAAGGAGGAAGAGCCCCAGTAGAAGATAAACCTTGAAAGGAATTGTTGAGCTAGAAGTCTATAAAAAATTATTGTCAGTTAAGAATTCTTTTAGCTATAAGCAACAGGAAATTCAACTTTGGAGTGTCTCCAGTAAATAGGTGTTTGTTTTCCTCAGGTAAAAATAAGCTCGAAGTGAGCAGTGCAGGGCAGGGTTAGCAGTTCCATGATGTTATCAGAGACTTGGACTTCTTTCTCTTTGCTCCACCATTATTTAATTTGGTTTGTCCTCTCATGGTTTCATAGCGGCTGGCACAGGTACAGCCACAGGTCCGTTGTCTGAGCAAGAACAACAGGGAAGGGGGAAGGGCAATGCCAGCCACATCTGTCCTTTTTCATCAGGAAAACAAACGCTTCCCCAGAACCACCCCTAGCAGACTTCAACTTTTGTTTCATGAACCAGAGCTGGGTCACCTGGCCACCTTCCTAGCTGCAAGGGAATCTGGGAAAGAGACCATTTGGCTTTCCAAGGGAGAGAGGTCAGCAGTGGCTGGGAGCAGCTAATCCAAGGGCCTACCACAACTCTGAGGGAGAGGAAACCAAATTCCAAAGCCCACCGTGTTCTTGTTTTTTTTTGCCGGACAACTTGCATCAACTTAAGAATCAATGAACCAAGGTATATAGTGTAAGACCTTTTTTCCTGTCAGTTTCATCCTAATTGTTTTTGGGTTATTCCCAGCATTTCCACACCAACGGTGCACTTGTTCTCCATAAAGAAGTGGAAAACAAATTCTCTTCCCCCCAGTTCTTACTTTTTTGGTATTACCTGTTCAGCTCCAAAAATCATTAACTTTCCATGGCATACTTCTGATTTAACCTATCCCACTCCTGATTTCCACCACAAGGAGGAGACCTGAAGAACTACTCAGGAAGGAGGGGAGACCAGCATCTTGTAGGCGTGCTAAATCCCTTGTTCCGGGGGGCACCCCTCCGTGGGTGGGTTTACGGCTGGCTGGCCCTTCCTGCATGCCACCCGCAGCACTCTGCCTTGTGTTTCCCTTCAAAGGTGCACTGGTGGTGGGAGACGAAGGCATGGCAGGGGCTGCTGCTGAATGCTCCCTGTCCTCCTGTGTTGGAATGATGGGAGTCTTGCGTTCCTGCGCCTCCCAGACACTGCCTGCTTTCCTGCCACGTTGCCTCAGCTGCTTTTGCTCCCTCTGGTGGGCGTAGTGCTGAAAGGGCTGGTTCCACAGTCACAGGTTTGAATCCTGCTTCCTGCCACTACCTGGGCAAATTACTGAAACTCTTTGCGTCTCAGTCCTATCACCTGTAAAATGGAGCTAACAATGATAATTTACTCCCATAGGGTTGTTGTCAGCATTAACTGTGCTTAGGACAGAGCTCAGCACATACTCGTTTAGCAAGTGCAAGCTCTTCTTACTGTCCCAGTCGCCACTTGCTGCTATTCCAGCCTGGATTTGGGCGTCCACAGAGGCTGCTTGCCTGTCAAGTTCAGGGTCTTTGGATTTTAGAAACATTGCCTGAAGTAGACATTTTGTGCTTTTATATTTTTCTAAATGAGTATAGATTGCTAATCAAATGTTAAAATATTAAGCTTTTCTTAAAGTTGTAGTTCAGATTAAAATTTGACTAAAATTTACCAGGTAACTATGTATCAAGCAAGCATTGTACTAAACATATCTACATATTTTTTTCCCTTTATAAATTCAATTGTCCTTGAGGTGACTGTGAATTCTGGAGTGCTAGGAATCTGCTGTGAATTTCCTTACAAAGTAATGGGGGGGAGGGAGGTGTTTAAGAAGCTGGTGTGAAGCCATGTAGAGTTTAGAAGGCCGAGTGGCATTGTGGGACGATCATGAGCTTTTGTTCAGTCAGATCCCAGTGCGTGTGCTGTGTCAACCACTTGTGGATTTTACTCTGGGCAAGTAACTTCACAGCTGTGGGCCTCATTAATAACAGGGGAATGTTAATATTCTTGCCACAGGGCGATTGCTTAAATGGTTAAATGAGAAAAGCAGTGCAAGGCCCATAGTACACTGTCTCGATATAGGAGAGCCTCAACAAATATTAGATCTTTTCTGACTGTTTTGACTAGATTTCATGTTGTTTTGAGCCCAGTTAGAACCTTATGTTTCCTATATCAGTCCTGAAAACCATAATAAAATCAACAGCTGACACATATACATTCATAATAGATAGTGATGCTAATTTTCTCTTTTTCTTTCTTTCTTTTAACAGACAACTGGATATGGCCAAGAGGGAATGTTTAGTGGGCCCCTGAAACCCATGAATTTTTCTGTTTTTGAAGGTCAAGAACCAAGTCAAATCATATTCCAGGTAATGGGTACTCTTGATCATTGTCATCTTGATTTCACAGGCTCTCTAAGTGGACTTTTACTCCCTTATCAACTGTATAGCAGGAAACAAAATAGAGGCATGGCAAGTCTCATTATCAAAGCTGTGTTAAACAGAGAGATGGGTGGCCTCAGTAATGTAGGGCGTTGTACCTGACATCCTAATTCAGACTTCTTCAACTGTGTCTGGGGCCAGCGCTCCCACCCTGGGGTGGGGAACTTGGTGCCTATAGGCTCTGCCTCTCCTCGAGGGTGGGAAGGGAAACAGTCTCTGGGGTGGGATGGCCATCTGACCATCTGTCTGTTCCATGAACCTGCTGAGTGAAGCATTTGAAGATGCAGGTTCTTTGGAGTAGTGCTGGAATAGCCTGCTTTTCCTCACCGCCTTCTCTGAGCCCATCTCTGGGCCCTCACCTCTGGGTCAGCCAAGGCACGCTGGGAGGCAGTCATCTCCTTTAGTTAGAGAGCTGAGAAAAGCATTTAACTGTAGGATATCATGCTGGTGGGGGTAAGAGATTTCAGCTATAAAGGGCACTGAAATTATCCTGGAAATGTAACGGAGAGGGAGAAAAGCATACTACTGAATTCACCAGAAATTCCCTGGGGAAGCCTGCTTGTCCTTGGAGGGGTTGGGGATTCTTTGATGAGTCTCTGGGGCGGGGGGATGCCCATGATCCCCCATGCAATGCACTGGGGGAGCAATGGAGGGTTGCTAAATTACCTTCTAAGGTGGATGCCTTCCATTAACTGCTGAGCAATTGTTTTATTGGACAGTTCCTGTCCACAGAGGAGAGACTGAAAGCTGCCTCACCCCCCCTTCTTTCATTTGATACCAGATTAGTGCAAAGGGGCCCAAGAGGATGAGATGGTGGGGGCGCACATGTATCTCTGTGCCCCCTGCCAAATAGGGTGTTATAGAGGCCTTGACGTCTCCTTGACCTCTCCTTGGGGAAGTCAGGCACTGAGGGAGCAGCAAATGCTTTCGAGCTGGAGGCTGATAGGAATTCCCTTGGTAAGGAAAGGAGAGAAGAGTTTTCTAGCAAAGGCGCAGCATGGACATCTGCCCTGTGCTGGGGGAGGGCTGCGCATGTACCAAGGACTGGCAGAAGGCCAGTGCATCTGGGTAGCAGAGCCTGGAGTGGAAGGTGGGAGAGGAGGATGCAGAGACAGGAAGAGCCCTCACTCCTAGGACTCTTATGTTTTCTCCCAAAAGCAATGGGCATGAATCAAGTTTGCATTCAGGAAAGATTACTCTGGCTACAAACTGGAGGGGGAAAAGGAAGATGCAGGGAACTGTTAGGAATCTATGGCAGCGGCTCACACAAGAGATGATCTTCTTGTTTACTTACTTTTTCTGCCTTGCCAGGGAGCACTTAGCTGTAGATCCTCTCTTGGATTTTTTTATTCCTTTCATCTATGTGTTTTTATGCTTTACAAGCTAGTAAGAACTTCGTGGGCCAGGCACACATTCATTTTCTTTTATTAACCATGTATGAAGTGCCTACTGTGTACAGGTGCTATGCTGGGTACCGGGGATATGAGATGGCCTCATCACCACCCCTGCCCCTAGTGAGCTCACAGGGCAGTGGAGGGAAATTAACAAGCAAGTAAACACATGCAATGAAGGGTTCTGGTTGGAGTCTGGTGGGATGCAGAGGGGTCAAAGGGCAGGTGAAGATTTTAAATGAGGATGGTAGTGTGTGAACAGAAACAGTTTCATTGACCCCTAAATTGAATATTCAGAGATGAGCAGGCCCTCACAAATAGAAAGCAGGCCCTGAGTACAGCACAGGAAAAAGCAGGAGGGTGTGCATTTGGTAAGAAAATGAAAGATGACAGGTGGTCTGGGGTTTAGGGTGGCAGACCATGTGTAGTCAAAGGTGAGGCTGCCGAGGTCAGTGGGAGCTGGACTTGCCCTTTAACCTGTGGTAGGCCGCAGGGTGCCTTTAGAGGGGTTAAGCAAGGAGTGCAGGAATTAGATTTGTGCTTCTACAGATCTGCTCTGTGGTCACTGTTAGTGTGGGTTGAGGGGGTGATGCTAGACGTGGGAAGGCTCTTGGGAGACTGTTTGCCATAGACCAGTGGGAAGTGATGGAGACCTGGTTTAAGGAAGTACAAAGGGGGAATGAAGGGAGGGAGATGAGGAGCGATGTGAGGAAGTCACACTTCCTGGAATTGGTTACTGGATGAGTGTGGTGAGAGGGACAAAAGAGACACCGACTTGGGAGTCTTCGTTATACAGGTGCTGATTCAGTGCTTGGGTGTGACGTGAATGCCCAGCTGTAGCTAGATTATCTCGACTGCCCACAAGGGCCAGGCAAGTGATTAATGAAGCTATCTGAGTATAAGAAAAAAAATAGCAAAAAACAGATGAAAGAAAAAAACCCAACTGTGAAAATGTGAAATCAAAAGACTTCTGAAACTTGACTTCAGCATATGGGACACTATGGAGTACAGGGGACTGTGGCAAACTAAGAGTGTGTCAAAAGGGGAGAGACTTGTGTAAAATTTCCTGACAAGAATATTGGCACAGCTTTAAAAATATCATCACATAAGCTAAAAAAAAAAAAAAAACATATTTGTGGGCCAGAGAGTCTGTGGTTATTTCTGCAACCTCTGTATGAGGAAAGTCAAGGGCAGAATAGAGTAGGTGTTCTGTGAGTACAGGCCTACGTTCCACTGAGTGGAATTAGGACTGTACATTGAGACAATCCCCCATTTACAAGCTCGTCAACTTAAAAACAAACAGACCTAGGAACTCCTTGATAGGATCATTCCACAGTCTCTGAGGATCCCAGACAGTAAAACCATTTCTTGGGCTGTTTAACTTTTTGTGTCCTTTGTCCACTAGCCACACTACAAAACTTATCTCTTCTTGGCAGGAAATGATGGCCCAGTTGTCACGGATGAATGTTTCTTTTTTATGGGTGTTTGTGTGTGTTGGGGTGGAGGAGTAGGAGAGAAAGGAGATTTCCTCCCTAGCATCACAGAATCTTTGTGCTAGAAAAGATCTTAGAGACCTTTGATACTAACTTCTTGTTTTACAGATAGGGAAACTGAGGCTCAAGTTAATGGCAGAACTAGACTAGAACACAGGTCTCCAGACTTCTAGTGGAGCAGACCATACTCTCCCTGTCTGTGTGTGTGGAGCTGATGCAGCAAACCCAGCCTTGATAAGATGTGCTTGGAGCTCTTACTACAATGGTGGGGAGGAGTTGTACCAATCCCCTCATCCGTACCACTTGAAATATTCTTACCTGGAGTGAGGGAGGCACAAAGCGAGCTCATTGCTCCGTGAGGTTGATCCTTGGGTTATTAACATATCCTCCAAAAAAAAAAGAAGGAAAAAACAAGAGAACTAAACCACCACAAACTTCTTTCACTGAGGATTTTCAACTAGCCCCAGCTCAGGGGCTTCCAGGTCATAAGATAGTGTGATACAAATCTGACATAGGTCGTTTTCATCTTTTTTCTTTGTAATAAGCTATAACTCATATACTGTAAAGTCCACACTTTAAAAATGTATAATTCAGTGATTTTTAATGTATCAGGAAGATGCGCAATCAACACCACTATCTAATTCCAGAACATTTTCATCAGCCTCAAAAGAAATCTTATTCCCATTAGCAGTCACTCCCCATTCTCCTCTCCTCCCAGCCCCTGGCAAGCACTAATCTACTTTAAGTCTCTATAGATTTGCCTATTTAGACATTTCATATAAATGGAATCGTGCAATGTGTGGCCATTTTTGTATGGTTTCTTTTACTTAGCATAATATTTTCAAGGTTCACCCATGTTGTAGCATATATTAGTACTTCACTCCTTTTTTATGGCTGAATAATATTCTATTATATGGATATGCCATATTTTGAATATTCATTTATCAATTGATGGATGTTTATGGCTGTTACGAATAATCTATTATGGACATTCATGTACAGCTTTTTTTGAGGACATATGTTTTCAATTCTCTTGGATATATACCTAGGAGTGGAATTGCTGGGTCATAGTTAATCCAATGTTTAACTTTTTAGGGACTGTGAAACTGTTCTCCAAGGTGACTGAACCATTTTATATTCCTGCTAGCATTGTTTAAGAGTTCCAATTTCTCCACCTCCTTGCCAATGCTTGTTATTATCTGTGTTTTTTGTTATAACTATCCTAGTAGGTTTGAAGTGCTATTTCTTTGTGGTTTGGGCTTGCCTTTCCCTAATGGCTAATGATGTTGAGTATCTTTTCATGTGCCTATTGGTTATTGGTATATCTTCTTTGGAGAAATGTCTATTCAAATCTTTTGCCTATTTTTAAATTGGGTTATTTGTCTTTATTGTAAGAGTTCTTTATATTTTCTGCATACAGTTCCTTATTGGATAGATAATTTGCAAATATTTTCTCACACTCTATAAGTTATCTTTTCACTTTCTTGATAGTGCCATTTGAAGCGCAAAAGCTTTTAATGTTGATGAAGTCCAAATTATTACTTTTTGTTGAGTGTGCTTTTGAAGTCACATCTAAGAAGCTATTGCCTAACCAGAGTCATGAAGATTTATACCTGTGTTTTTTCTTAGAGTTTTATAGTTTTAGCTCTTACACTTAGACCTTTAATCTATTTTTAGTTAATTTTTGTGTGTGGCGTGAGAGAGGGGTCTAACTTCATTTCTTTGTATGTGGACATCCAGTGGCTTCAGCACCAATTGTTGAAAACATTATTCTTTCCCCATTGAATTATCTTAGCATTTCGTCAGAAATTAATTGACTATGAATGTAAAAGTTTGTTTTCTGACTCCTGATTTGATTCCATTGATCTAAATGTCTGTTCTTCTGCCAGTGCCGTGCTCTCTTGAATACTGCAGCTTTGTAGTAAGTTTTGAAATCCTGCAGTGTTAAGTCCTCCGATTTTGTTCTTCTTCTTCGAGATTGTTTTGGCTGTTCTGGGTCTCTTACATTTCCACGTGAATTTTAGGATCAGCCTGTCAATCCTACGAACAGGACAACTGTAATTTTGGTAGGAATTTTGTTGAATCAGTATTTTAACTTGGGAAATATTATCATCTCAACAATATTAAATTTTTCAGTCCTTGAACATGGGATATTTTTCCATTTATTTAGATTTCCTTTAATTTCTTTCAACAATGTTTTATAGTTTTCAGTTTACAAATCTTTTATTTCTTTGGTTAAATTTACTCTGAAGTATGTTATTCTTTTCGATCCTATTATAAATGAAATTGTTTTCTTAATATCATTTTCAGATTGTTCTTTGTTAGTGTATAGAAATATAATTGATTTTGTATATTGATCTTTTATCCTACAACCTTAGTGGACTCATTTATTAACTGTAATAAAAGTTTCTTTTAGATTCCTTAGGATTTTCCATATATAAGTTCACGTCATCTGAGAGAATTTTACTTCTTTCTTTCTGATCTGGATGCCTTTTATTTCTTTTTCTTGACTAATTGTTCTTTATAGGACAATCAGTGCAATGTTATATGGAAGTGGCAAGATTGGACTTCCTTTTCTTATTCCCGATCTTAAGGGGAAAGCTTTCAGTTTTTCACCTTTAAGTATAACGTTAGCTGTGGGGTTTTCTTAGATGCCCTTTATCAGCTTGAGGAAGTTAGCTTCTATTCCTAGTTTGTGGAGTATTTTTTTTTTTTTATCATGAAAGGATGTTGGATTATGTCAAATGATTTTCTGGCTCTATTGAGATATTGGGTATTAAATTAATTGATTTTTATATGTTGAACCAGCCTTGTATTCTGGGATAAATTCCACTTGGTCATGGTATATAATCCTTTCCATGTGTTGCTGGATTCAGGTTGCTAGTATTTTGTTGAAGACTTTTGTGTCTATATTCATAAGAGATATTGGGCTGTATTTTTATTGTGCTGTGTTTTCTGGTTTGCATGTGAGGATGATGTTGGCCTCATAGAATGAGTTGGAAAGTGTTCCTTGCTCTTCTATTCTTTGGAAGGATTTGTGAAGGTTTGGTGTTAATTCTTCTTTACATGTTAGGTAGAATTTACCAGTGAAGTCATCTGGTCTTGGGCTTTCCTTAGCAGGAAACTTTTGATTACTGACTAAATCTCTTTAGTTGTTATAGTTCTATTCATATTTTCTGTTTATTCTTTGGTCAAGTTTGGCAGTTTTTGTATGTCTAAGAATTCATCCATTTCATCTAGGTTGTCTAATTTGTGGAAAAACAATTTCTTATAGTATTCTCTTTAATCCTTTTTAACTTCTGTAAGGTTGGTAGTGATGTCCCCTTGTACCTTCCTGATTATAGCTACCTGAATCCTGTCTCTTTTTTTCTCTTGGTAAGTCCAGCTGAAGATTTGTTAATTTTGTTGATCTTTTCAAAAAACCCACTTTTGGTTTTGTTAATTTTCTCCATTGCTTTTGTATTCTCTATTTCATTAAATTCCTCTCTAACCTTTACTTCTTTCTACTTGCTTTGGAGTTAGTTTATTCACCTTTTTATAGTTTCTAAAGGTGGAAGATTATTGATTTGAGACTTTTCTTTTAAAGGAATTTACAGCTATAGATTTCCTTCTAAGTACTGTTTAATGTGCATCCCATAAGGTTTGGTATCCTGTGTTTTCATTTTCACTCATCAAAAATTATTTTCTAATTTCTCTTTTAATTTCCTCTTTAACCTGTTGGTTATTAGAGTGTCTTGCTATTTCCTCATACTTGATTTTCCCAAATTTCCTGCTGTTATTGGTTTCTAATTTCATTGCATTGTGAAAAGAGAACATATTTTGTATGATTCCAGTTCTTTAAAATTTATTGAGACTTGTTTTATGGCCTAATATGATGTATCCTGGAAAATGTTCCACCTACATTTGAGAAGAATTAGGCTTTTGTTGGATGGAGTGTTCTTTAAATGTCTGTTAGCTTCTAGTTGGTTTATAGTGTTGTTCAAGTCTTCTGTTCCCTTTTTGATTTTCTATTTGTCACATCTACTATTGAAATGAAGTTTTGAAGTCACCAACTATTCTTGTTGAATTGTCTATTTTTCCTTTGTCATTTTTTGCTTCATGTATCTTGGGATCTGTTGTTAGGTGCATATGTGTTTATAATTGCTATAGTCTCTTGATGGATTGACCCTTGTATCATTATACAATGTCCTTTTTTGTCTCTAGTAACAATTTGTCTTAAAGTCTGTGTTTTAAAATAGTAGTATATAGTCAGGGCTGGCCCTGTGGCTAAGTGGTTAAGTTCGTGTGCTCCACTTCAGTGGCCTGGGGTTCACTGGTTCAGATCCTGGGTGTGGACCTACACACCTCTCACCAAGCCATGCTGTGGTGGCATCCCACATGGCAGAACTAGAATGACTTACAAGTAGGATGTACAACTGTGTGCTGGGGCTTTGGGGAGAAAGGAAAAAGAGGGAAATAGGCAACAGATGTTAGCTCAGGGCCAATCTTCCTCACCAAAAAAAGAAGCGTACTTAAAATAGTAGTATAGTTTAATTTCACCCTCATTTTGAAGGATAGTTTTGTTAGATATACAATTCTTAGTTGTCAGTCTTTTTTTTCCCAGCACATTGAAGACACCATTCCATTGCCTTCAGGCCTCTGTGAGAAACCAGCTGTTCATTTTATTGAGGATCCCTTGTATGTGATGAGTGTCTGCACTTTCAAGATTCTCTCTTTGAAAGACAAAGATTATGATTATGTTGTGTCTAAGTTTGGGTCTCTTTAAGTTTACCATATTTGGAGTTCATTGAACTTTGATGTGTAGATTAATGTTTTTCTCAAATATGGAAAGTTTTTAGTCATTCTTTCTTCAAATAATCTTTCTGCCCTTTTCTTTCCTTTCCTTTCCTTCTATGACTCCCATTATGGATGTGTTTGCTTGATGGTGTTCCATTGGTCTCTAGGGTTCTGTTAATCTTTCTTCATTCTTTTTTCTTTCTGTTCTTCAGAGTGGATATTCTCAATTGATCTATTATCAAGTTCATTGATTCTTTCTTCTGTTAGCTCAGATCTACTGTTGAGCCCTTTCTAATGAATTTTTCATTTCAGTTATATTTATCGACTCCAGAATTCTTATTTGTTTTTTTAAAAAAAAACAATTTCTGTGTCTTTATGGATATTCTTTATTTGGTGAGACATTATTCTCATAGTTTGCATTAGTTCTTTAGAGATGGTTTCTCTAGTTTTTAAACCCATTTAAAATAGATAAAGTCCTTATCTATTAAGTCTAACTTCTGGGCTTCCTTGAGGACAATTTCTATTCATTGCTTTTTTTCCCGTATATGGACCTTACTTTCTTTTCATTTGCATGTCTCATAATCATTTCTTGAAAGCTGGGCATTTTAAATAATGTGATGTGGCAACTCTAGAAATGATATCCGTTCCTCTTCCCAGGGTTTGTTGTTGTTGCTGTTTGTTTGTTCGAAGATTTTCCCAAACTAATTCTATAAAGCCTGTATTCTTTGTCATGTGTGGCCATTGAAGTCTCTGCCCAGTTGGCTAATGACTGAACTGAGATTTCCTTAAAAGTCTTGAACCAATAAGTATGCTAGCATTTGCCAAGGGGCTCTGTGTGCATATTGGGGCACACCTTCAAGAATATGGTAGGCAGTCTACAACTCTGCCTTAGCCATCATTTCCTGCCTGTGCAGAGCCTCAAGGTCAGCCAGAGGCGAGAGATTAGGGCCTTTTCATATCTTTCCTGGGCATGTGCACAGCACTACTCATGAATGTGGCCTTCTATACTTCCAGGAAAATCTCCATATTAGAGATTTTCAGTTCCTCCTGGGGACATCTCGTTCCCAAGATTTACCTTTTAAGTTTTTTGATCATCTTCTTGTTTGCATCAACTGTTATCACTGCCTCAGGCAGCTGCAATGTTAACCGATTTCTGATGATTATTTTCAACAAATTCCCCCAGGAGAAAAATTGTTTGCAGTGAGTGAGCTCTGAGTTAGGTCAAATACGGACAAGCCCTGTGAGTAGGTATTTCCAGGGAACTTCCAGATAGGTCAGATAATAACAGTTCTCTTGGGATGGGGCCTTTGGGACACTGCAAACCCCTTCTGCCCCCTCCATAGTACTGTGATTGTGAGGTTGTTGGTTTTAAAGCTATTGAATTTCTTGAGAAAGGACAATGGAATTAGGGCAAGTCAAAGTAACCACAAGGCTTTGTTCTTACTGATAGTCAGTAGTTTTCTTAAGTAAACACTCCTTGGATTTTGCAAGCATTTGCCTAATTTCCAAGGTCCTGAAAAAGTTGATATTTGCAATTTTTCCAGTTTCTCATTGCTTTTATGGAGGGAAAGTTTTTGCAGATGTTTACTCCCCCTTTCCCACTGATGTCCAGGACTTTAAAGTAAAACACAAAATGATGACACTTTATTCTATAAACAACACAATATCAACAAGAAAACACTCATAAAAAATTATCCACCTACAGTCCTACCTACTTAACGTATCAACTTTTTAAAAAATTCTATTTATTGCCCACTGATGTGAATACTTTTGGTACTGTTACAATCATAGTCTGTATTCACTCTTGTATTCTTTTACATTCTTATATACTCCCATATTCTCCTTTTGTGACTTTGCATCATATCATTTTTTTAATGCTACTTCATATTTTATAGAATGAAGTTTTTTTTAAAGATGTCACCTGAGCTAACATCTGTTGCCAATCTTTTTTTTCTTTTTCATCTCCCCCAAAGCCTCCCAATTACATAGTTGTATATTCTAGCTGTAGGTCCTTCTGGTTGTGCTATGTGGGACACCACCACAGCATGGCTTGATGAGTGGTGCTAGGTCTGTGCCCAGAATCTGAACTGGTGAAACCCTGGGCCACCGAAGCAGAGCATATGAACTTAACCACTCGGCTGTGGGGCTGGCCCCCTAGAATGAACATTTTAATGATTAAAATTCTATCAAGTTTATGTGCTATAATAATTTCATCATCTTTCTTTTTTGACCATTTAGGAATTTTCAACTTTACCAGTTTTATAAGTAAGGCTGTTTATACTACAAGCATGTAGCTTACTATTTAAAAAATATTTCCTTGGGATAAATTCTGTGTAGTAATAGCTGCTATCAAAGGCTACAAACATTTTATGCCTCAAGTTATTTCCAAAAGAATTTTACTGATTTACATTTCCAGCAATACTATTTGTGTTTCTTTACATCCTTTGCAACATTGATTGATTTTTAATTTGTTAACAAAAATATATTAAAAATGATTAATGAGCTGGAATAACTTTTATGTCTACTTAACTTTTTGTGAATTTTTTATACTTGTAGTCTTAAAAGTGCTGTAGCTATTCCATGAACAATCATTGATATTTTCTTCACTTCTGAAAAAATGATTAAGAGGTTGTCATATAGAACCTTATCAAGTTAAGGCCACTTTAAAACTTTTTCCCTTAATATTAAAATGTCGCAATTTTTGTCACCATTTTGGAAGTACTAAATTACATCTTTTTTATCTTAGCAATAAAGCTACCCTTTTTAATGTTTCTTAGAAGCTAGTAATGTTATAGCTTTTAGATATTCCCAGAAAAATCTAATCTAACTCCAGCTGCAATTTAAATAATCAATTGGCTTTTGTCAATGTATTGAATTATATCATATATTGTTTCTTGAGGGAAATGTATTTTGAATGTTAACTAGTTAATGTGCAAGCAAACTTTTAGAATATATTACTTTAAAAGCTAAGAATTTATTTAGTGGTTGTACAAAAGAAAATGTTGCCTGAAATTGGTAACTTTCTATAAATCCCACAACATTGTTTTTCTTTACAATCTAATCTGATTTTTGCTTTTTCTAGTTTAAGGCCAATCCTCCTGCTGTGACTTTCAAACTAACTGGGGAGACAGATGGCATATTTCATATACAACCAGATGGACTTCTATATCACAACGGAACCCTGGACAGGGAAACAAGAGCTGTTCACAAGCTTGAGGTGAATTGAGACCAGACAAAGGGTTCTAACTCAAACCTCTCTGAGCACCCTTGTCCTGGAATTATGACTGACATCTTCATCCTTTGCGTAGAATCCTGTAAAAGCTCTCCTGACATTAATGACATGCTTTCCAAACCTCATTTGTCCATTTTCACCAACTACAGAGGGGTACGGCAAAGATGCCTTCTTCCTTAGGCTTTTTGACCAGAGTAACCCAATTTACATTGCCAGGCTTTCAGATGGCATTACTCATCAAGTATGGTTATACTCAGGCAACTGGATCAACGCCAAGCCAACACTTCTCTGATATTTTACTATTATCTCCCAATGGCTAGTGTTCAGGCTCTGGACCAACAAAGAAGGCAGCATACGTGCTGGAATGGAACTCCTTTGGGCCTTCAAGAAGCAGAAGTAACCAGCAGTCAGAGGCAGACTAAAGATATCCTTCTGCCTCTCTTCTCTTAGTTTTCATGATTGGTATCTGAATACCCAGGAATGGACGAGAGCTACTTGTGGGAAGAAAAGGGCAAGCCAGATGCTTTCTGTCTAGTACCTTCTGCTATTGGCTCTGCAGGTTGATCACTAAAGTGGCTCTGTAAGAGGACATGGCACTTCCATAACCTCAAGGATCAAAGTGTTCTTATTTCACTGACTTCCACTGTTTAGAAAAGAAGCATGTCCAGTGTCCAGCATACCCCACTGCTAGAAAAATGAAGTCATGATTAACCAGATTTAGCTGATAGGGCCCCTGTTTTAGCAGCTCCAAATCTTGGCATTTATGAGTGTTTTTCTCCCCTACAGTCACTAGCTTATTGGTTCTTTTGAACTCTAATTTCTTTCAAGTGACTTTTGGGTGTGTGGTATGAATTCCAGACTCACCAAGGTAGTTTCCCTTTCCTTTTGCCATCAGATTTCAGCCTTGGATGCTCATGGAGCTACAGTGGATGGCCCCGTCCCCATCACCGTAGAAGTGAAGGACATCAATGACAATCGACCCATGTTTCTCCAGTCAAAGTATGAAGGCTCTGTAAGGCAGAATTCTCGCCCAGGTAATAGGCAGGAGCCTGGAGATATTTTTGGAAAGATGGCAGAGTATCAGGCAGAAGGGGCAGATTTGTGTGGCTAACTGCTGCAGCTATCACTCATTAAGGACTTACTATCTTCCTTAAATTTCACAGCAATCTCTAGGAGTTGTTTTATTATCCCCATTGCTCTAGGGCATGGTTTCTCAACCTTGGCACTGTTGGCATCTTGGACATGATAACTCTTTCTTTGTCAGGGTCTGTTCTGTGCATCATAGGATGTTTAGCAGCATCCGTGACATCTCACTAGATGCCAGTAGCAATACCTCCCCCCCAAGTTGTGACAAAAAAGATGTCTTCAGACACTGCTAAATGTCACCTGGGGGAAAAATCACTCCCGGTTGAGAGCCACTATTCTAGGATGAGCTTTAGAATACCTTAGAGCTCTAGAACTCTCTAGAACAGGCTGGAAAGGTGAGCTCATTCTCATACGTTCTCCCAGAAATCTACATTCTCGTGGTCACTGCTGGCTCCTAGTTTGTTTTCTTCTCTTCTATCTCCTAGCTGTGGCTCATCACTGCACTATTCTTCTACCCTTCATTTCTACACAAGCCTCTCATCAAGACATAGGGGTGTGCTGCAAACTTTGCTGGAGATTTGGGGAGATGAAGGAGCATCACGTCATAACAGTGCACAAAATAAACATGACTATTAGACTTCCAAGTTCTCAGAAAGACTCTTGGCCATTTCCATTAATGCACTGTTAAGTTTCCCTCTATGTTACTTGATCTTCTCTACCTCTCATTCTTCAATGCCAACTTCCAGTAACTCAGGAAAAATATTTCTTTTGCTTTATTACATGGAGCAATTTCACCAACTCTGTCACTAATAAACTCTGCTAAATAAGAATATTCCAGGTCTTACTTTTTCTCTGTTCACCAATAGGATCTTCTAGACCACTGCTTCTCAAAGTTTTTGGTCTCAGGGCTATATTCTCTTAAAAATTTTAAAGACTCCAAAAAACTTTTGGATTTGTGGATTATATCCAGTGGTGTGCTGGTGAATGTTTAATAGCTGTCTCTCCAGAGGAAAAAGCCCTGATTTGTAGTATTTGCCAATTTCTGTGGTATAAATGCTCCTTCCATGGCCTATTTTAAGCTACCAGTGGTGTTAATAATTGGCTTACAAAATTTCTTGAAATTTAGCAATTGGCTCTCATGAGTCGGCCCTTGTACATCACAGGTTATATCCATCAATATTTATCATATTAGAAATTAAAACTGAGACATTAAAATATTTATTATTTCACTTTACATAATAATAAATATATTTTAATGAAAAATAGCTGTATTTTCAAAGACAAAAAGAGTTATTAAAAAGAATGGCATTGTTTTAATCTTTGCAAATGTCTTTAATGTTTGGATTAATTGAAAACAGTTGGATTCTCATGTCTGTTTCTGCATTTGTTCTGTTGTCATGTGCTCTTTTGGTTGAAGCGTATAAAGAAAAACTCGCCTCACACAGATATGTAGTTGGTAAGGGAAAGTGTTGTGATAGCATTTTCAGATAACTGTGGATATGCTTTGGTAGTATACCAAAACTCAACAAGTAGTGGTTTCTTAAAGGCTGGTTGCAATGTGAATCTGAAACCACATCAATGCTTTCTTTGATACTCCTTCATGCTAAAATCCATTGAATTATCTTGTGCTTTGAGTGACTCTTTTACACACATATGAATTTTGACAGCATCAACCCTAAAAAACAGTCTCAAAGACCGCTAGAGGTCCCTGAACCATACTTTGAGAAACCCCATCCTTGGGGAAGGGAGCATGATAAAGATTTATTTCCCCAGTGGTGTGAATTATGGCACCTTCCCCCATTCTATCTCTGCCTTTTAGAAGGCAAAAATGGCTATAGTTGATTTGGGTTTCAATTAATATCTTTTTCACTTTTTCTGGGTATGTTTTGTTAAACAGGAAAGCCCTTTATGTATGTCAATGCTACAGACCTGGATGATCCAGCCACTCCCAATGGCCAGCTGATTTATCAAATTGTCCTTCAGCTTCCCAAGATCAACAATGTCATGTACTTTCAGATCAACAACAAAACAGGGGGGATTTCACTTACCGTAGAAGGTAAGTCAAGTGATGCATTCGTAGGACTGTCTGAGTCAGAAAAAGGGACCTAGATGTGTGTCACCTTCAGAGACATTTCCTTTTCTCTTTTCTCCTACTTCCCATAGGATCTCGGGAATTGGATCCTGTTAAGAATCCTTCCTACAATTTGGTGGTCTCAGTGAAGGACATGGGAGGTCAGATTGAGAATTCCTTCAGTGACAGCGTATCTGTGGATATTATGGTGAAGGAGAATATTTGGAAAGCGCCAGAGACTGTGGAGATTGTAGAAAACTCAACTGATCCTCACCCCATCAAAATCACTCAGGTAGTGTCCAAGGAGCGAATGTTTAGAACCTACTACTAAAGATAAGTGGCCTCACTTTGTAGAGGCCCACCCTCATGGTCTTCACTGATAAATTTCTTAGGTCTGTTTTTGCATAGCATAATTATAAAGCAAACTAAATAGACAAAGTCTCTGGCCCTGTCTCTGGAGTTTACCATTATGGCTAAACTCTGGACTTTACCAACTTGGATTCATATGTATATTTGATCTTTAAAACAGAACTTCGCTCACCTTCACCGTCCAAGTAGATACCACTGATGTTTGTTGTTCCCCGTCAGGAGTCTGCGATGTGGTTGCAGAAGAGTGGGTTGTGTATGGTGCATGCATCATGTACATGGACATGATTTGAATATGTTGTTGTAAACATTTTTAAAAGGCTGCTTCTTATTTTCCTGGGAAAAATCTCTCTTCAATAGATTCATCCTATCACAGCTAGGGACAGAGACAGGACTGGCAAAAGTGAGAGTCGAGTAGGCAACCTTGGCCCTCGGAGACCACCCTTCCCCCAACTCCATCTCCTGTGTGTACTTCTCCTCTCCGTTCAAATGCTCCCACCTTCCCACCCCCATGGCTGGTGTTCTCACCCTGGGTCCCTTCCTTCTTAGCTCCTGGAAATCCACTCTGGACTCCACACAGGTCTCATCTATTCTGAAAGATCAGGAGGTTCCTTGACATGAAATCTGTGGGTTAGTGAGAGAGCACTGGATTTGGAAGCAGATAACCCAAACACCCTTGTTCTACTACTTTAATGACTGATCACGAATATGTCATTTAACTATTCTGAGCCCCAACTTATCATCAATAAAATGGAGATAATAATACTTCTTTGAGTTGTGAAGATTAACTGAGAGGTAATGTCTGTGAAAGTAGATAAAAGGTAGTTCTATTATGAGAAAGTCTCAGTAGTTCCCCTAAGATTTTTTTTAAATGACACTGCTGTTGTTAAGGGGCCGTGGAGTGGACCATCCCATCATATCTATTGTCTAACCTAAAAGGATTTTTATTTATTGAATGCTGAGTTAATGAATGTCACTTTCAGGAAAAAAAAGAATAAAAGCAAGAGGTATTCTGCTTTACCTGCTAAGAAAGTGTGTTAGGGCTTACTACTGTGAGAATTTCAGACGTGGGGCCTTTACTAAAGTCTTATTTATTATTTAAGTTATCCCAAAAGGGACTTGTAAATGCTAAAAAGAATGCATATGCTTGTTGGCTCTCAGGGCTGTCAAAGAAAAGGAATTTTGGGGTGCGACACCCAATATCCAGGCCTAGGGAAAGTGCTTTGGGTGTCTTGAAACCCAGGAAAAAGAGTGGAGAGGGTTGGCTCAAGAGAGGAGAACTTGGACTGAATTTTTAGGGCACAAGGGGAGCTTGCTTACAACCCAGAGTGTGATCTTTGGCTCGGACAGAGTGTGGTGGTGCTAAAATAACTAAGTGGTGTACTTGAGACCCTTCCCAGGCTGGTCTGAGAGAGTAGGTTAGTGTGGAAGTTTCAAATAGCCTGAGGACCTTGGGCAAGTCCTTTAAACTTTCTGTGTCTTAGTTTCCTCATTTATAAAGTGGGGATAGCATAGTCTCTACCTCATGGGGCTGTTTGAGGATATAATGAGATGATACTTAAAAGTGTTTAGAATTTTATCTGGAGTATGGTAACCTCCAATAAGTGTTATTATTAGTATTGGAATGTCAGAGAGGCCAGGGTCTCTCTGTAGCAAGTAGACTGGTCTTACTATTGAGTTTATTTATTTATTTTTTGGCAAGTTGTTTAAAAAACAATGCTAGGAGTTGGCAATTATTCTTATACCTGAATTCTTTAAGGCTAAAGGGAGGAATGTGCCTTATTTGTGTATCGTTTGTCTTGCTTAATAAGGGCATGAAGAAAAGTTTGAAGTCTCTCCTATTGCTGTTATCACCTTCATTGGTGAGTTTTAGGAGCTCATCAGACATCATGGCTTAGTCCTCAGGTAATGCCAGCTACAAAGTGCATTTGTTTCTTAAGTTAATGTTTCATGGATATGATGGCTTCACAATCAGACTTCCAAAAGAACAACCCACAAACTCTTTAGAGAGTTTACAAAGAATTGCTTTGGAGAAGAAAAATACCCCTATGTGCTTTTATTGAACAGTAAAACTTGGTAAAAAAGAAAAAAAACTTATTTTAAGTTGAAAATGAAACATAATTTAGCAGTTGTAAGAAACCACAGATGTGCAAACAAGGTTGTCAGAAATTTCAAATGGAGAACGAGAAAATTGTTTATTTCCTTTCCAGTTCTTCGTCTAGATTTATCTTTCCTCACAACTCACTTTGGGCCCTGTAGGTGCGGTGGAATGAGCCAGGTGCACAATACTCCTTAGCTGACAAGGAGAAGCTGCCAAGATTCCCATTTTCAATTGACCAGGAAGGAGATATTTATGTGACTCACCCATTGGACCGAGAAGAAAAGGATTCAGTGAGTAAAACTGGGAGAAGTTTCACAGATGATAGGACAAAGTCCAAATGCCCATGGACAGCTAAGAGCAGAATTGATTTTACTTAAACAACGACGACCACAACCAAGTACCCTGAAACTGTGTTCTGCACCCTAGCAAATTATTGCTCTCAAAGACGTGATAATTTCCCCACAAATCATCCCACTTGATTTTTTCTCATTTCTCAGTTCTAAGTGAATTGAAAATAAGAGGGCAAATGAAACAGCTGTTTTGTTTGCCTTTTGAAGGGGATGATGAGAGTCGTATCTGACGAAAGGGATGATGAGGGATCGCATCTTAACTCTGATCTTCCTGTTGTAGTATGTTTTTTATGCGGTTGCAAAGGATGAACATGGAAAACCACTTTCATACGCACTGCAAATTGATGTGAAAGTTAAAGACATTAATGATAATCCACCTATGTGTCCATCTCCAGTGACTGTGTTTGAGGTCCAGGAGAAAGAAAAAATAGGTAAGAAATAAGACCTGTTCAAAGCCTTGTAACTGTCCTTCCTATATTAGCTCTGTAATCCCTTTCTCTTCTCTGTCTAGTAAAAGGTGGGCAAGTAGACTTGATCGGGAATCAGTTATTCAGGTCTAGTTTGGCATAGAGCTGGAAGGCACCTCGGGACTCACATAGGTACAGTATTTCAGCTCAGACAATATCTGGTAGTGTTCTTAAACTGGAGCTTTTATGACTACCACTGCCACTACCACTACTATTACTGTTACTACCATTACTGTTACTACAACCATCCTTACCACTACCACTAACACCATAACCACGTACATCAGCATTCTGTATACAGATATAAGGTTGTCTCATTTGAAAGGTTTTCCCATAGATTATTTGCCCTCTAATAAACTCAGCAATAGATAAAATCTCATCAAATTTGCTGAATAATTTAAATAAACATTTATACCCAATGTCAGATACCCTGCAGTAAGCAAGCACTACAATTAGAAGACTTTAGATCTTTGATCCTCTCTCTCTAGGAAGCTGACAATAGTTCAGGGGACTGGTAGTTGAAGTTCAAGTCCTACCTGTTTTTGCCCATTTGTTCTTGACTTGCTTTGTTTCCTTTCACTGTGTTTCATAATAGCTTTAGTTTTGTATAGGGACAACTACTATGAGAACATTATGAATTCTGGGAGTTTTATGACTTCCCTGGATTTGGGACAACTCTTGTCTATTACTCCTTGATGTTGAGCCCATTGGCTGAGTGGGCTGGCATTTCTTGAAATGCTTTTGTCTGTAGTATTATGTAATTTTCAGAGGCTTGCAAGGTGAGCAACCTTTTATGACTGCCATTCCTAAGGCTTTGCTGCCCACAAAGGCAGATCTTCACGTGAGTTGTGGGCATTCTCTTCATTTTCTTTTGATCTCTCTACTCTTCCTGCCACACTTTTTTTTTTTTTTCCTGAGGAAGATTAGCCCTGAGCTAACATCTGTGCCAATCTTCATCTACTTTATATGTGAGTTGCCAGCACAGCATGGCTGACTAGTGGTGTAGGCCTGTGCCTGGGATCTGAACCTGCAAACCTGGGCTGCCGAAGCAAGCATGCCGAACTTAACCACTATGCCATGGGGCCAGCCCCTTGCCACACTTTTGACACAGTGGGTGCTCTCCTGGAGGCTTGGTGGACACTGCCTGCCTGGCTTGCTTGTTCAATGCTCTTTTTTTAATTTCTTGCTATCAGGAGTCATATGCAGGCTGCCCACTGTCAGTGTGTTCTGCGTAGGTCCTCTCTTTTTCATTTATTCCAATTCTTGCTGCAGCAAGAAGTGTTAAATGACAACTTGAAGGATTTTAGTTAATTATAAGGAAGAATCTTTTAACAGTGACAGTTGCCTAACAATGGAATGTGTGACAATAGCCAAGCAACACTTGTGGCATCATCATTTTTGAAAATCTGGGATGGTCTGTGATGCTAGATGAAGGCAAAAAACTTTGAAGACATTTCTAGATGCTACCTCAAGTCTCTTTGTATAGGGCCTAACATTTAATGTGTTAGTTATCTATTGCTACATAACAAATTGTCTCTAAACTTAGCAGCTTAAAGCAACAAACATTTATTATCTCGCAGTTTCTGTGAGTCAGGAATCTGAGTGCAGCTCAGCTGGGTACCTTTGATTCAGAGAGAGAGAGAGATTGAAAAATGGTGAGCACGATGGAAGTGAGTCTTTCTACAACATAATCTCGGAACTGACATCTCATCACTTTTGCCATATTCTGTCGGAAGCAAGTCACTAGGCTCAGCCCACACTCAAAAGGATGGGGTTACACCAAGGCATCACTATCAGGAGGTGGGGGATTGTGGGAGCCATTTTAGAGGCTGCTTACATCATTTGGGAAGAGGACAGTACTAGTTTTCTGAGACTGGTTAGGGAGTCATTTTTGATAGGATAAATTGTTCCGGGGCTTAGTATGCTATTTGCCTCTCTAAAAGTGAGAATTTATTTTCTAACTATAGTTTGCAAAGTCTTGAATGGTGGACTTCATGGAGCAGGAATGGACCAGGAATTGTTATAAATCAACACAGGTTAATTGAGTCTGTTCCATAAAGGCAGCCTAAAAGAGGTGCAAAACAATGCCTCTAACCTTTGGGAGCTTATTGTCCAGCTCAGTAAAATGCTAAATTATTTCTAAGTATGCTTATATACTCCTATTTTGTGTCTTGTATTAACCAGAACCTTGTGGGACTTGTCCCCAAGTCTTAGCAATGTCAACATTAACTTTGAAATCCCACTTTCTACCAAGTCCTACAAGTTCATACAGGAAGCTTACCCTCTCATAAAACTCCCACAGCCCTAAAGTATTTCTGAGTGCCCCTAGAGTTCACGTATATACCCCTGAAACAATTTGGGCTGCCACTTGTTCCAAGCCTCCGTCACTCGGGAACATGGTATTCCTTTCACTTGTGGCTCATCCACAAAGTTCTCTGCTCCCACTGAGCGACATCCTCTACTGGAAATCCCCTGGTCATTGATGTTAACCATTCTTATGGTGCCTCTGACAGCTAACGTTTCCTATGGAATGAGAGAAGAAGTGTCTTCTTTGTTATGCTCACTTGCTAAGGGGAAAGGTCCAAAGTAGGGCTGCTTAGACACCGAAGGATCACAGAATTTAGGAACACACTCTTTCATTCCAGCACACAAGTACTTTTCTTACAAAGACACGTAGTGCCACAAAGGTGACTTGGTTGTGATGGATTAAGAAATAGCTCCTACTATACTAGATACATACTCTCCTCTGCCTTATTGCTCGTGATGCACCCCAGCCCCCCAACCCATGAGACATATCCAACTTCAGTATAGACATAACGTAGGTACTTCCCTTCCACCCCTAGAAAAAAACCTTCCAAATTCCCATGTAAGTCAGCAGATGCAAGTTGATTTGGGGGAGGGGTGACATCTAACTCCACAAATGGGTGTATTCAAGTTGTAGCCTCAAGATGGGATTCTTGCTGCATGTAGAGAAACCCACAGTTCCCATTTCACAGAGCAAGAGGATCCAGAACCTATCAGAACTCACCCAAACCTGAGTGGAGCACTGAGTGATAGCCTCTGACTTCTGGAACTCCCTGGACTGAAACATTCACAGGAATCAAACACTTAGGGGCATAAGCCACAGCAAGGCAGAAAGAATACATGCCTGTTCTTTGCCCTGTGTTCTTTTTGGGGTGAGTCAGTCTCTGCAATTGTTCTACAAAGTTGCTTAGAAGCAAACTACAGTTGTCTTATCCTTATTACTTATACCATAAGCCTTGTGTATTAGTGTCTGAGGATGGTCATAACAAATTGCCACAAACTTAGTGGCTTAAAACAACAGAAATGTATTCTCTCACAGTTCTGGAGGCCAGAAGTCTAAAACCAAGGTGCCAGCTAGAGGAGAATTCTTCCTTGCCTCTTCTGACTTCTGGTGGCTCCTGGCATTCCTTGGCTGCATGTGGCAGCATCTCTCCAGTCTCTGCCTCCTACTTCACATGGCCTCCTTCTCTGTGTGTGTCTCTGTGTCTTCTCTTTTTCTTATAAGAGCACCAGTCACTGGATTTAGGGCCCACTCTAAATCCAGGATGATGTCATCTCAAGTTCCTTAACTGATTACATCTGCAAAGACCCTACTTCCAAACAAGGTCACATTTGGGGTTGCTGGTGGGCTTGAGTTTTTGTGGGACACTATTTGTTTTGGGCTAAATTGTTTTGGGCTATAATGTGTCCTCCCCAAATTCATATGGTGAAGTCCTAATCCCTGGTACCTCAAAGGTGACCATTATTTAGAGATAGGGTCTTTAAAGAAGTAATTAAATTAAAATGATGTCATTAGTGTGGGTCTTAATCCAATATGACTGGTGTCCTTCTAAGAATAGGAAATCTGGACACAGACCTGTACAGAGGAATGACCATGTGAAGACACATGGAGAAGACAGCCATCTACAACCCAAGGAGAAGGGTCTCAGAAGAAACCAACCCTGCCAACACCTTGATCTCAGACCTCCAGCCTCCAGAAACTGTGAGAAAATAAACGTCTATTGTTAAAGCTGCCCAGTCTATGGTACTTTGTTATGGTGGCCCCAACAAATACACTATTTGACACACTACACTGTGGAAAGGGTTAGAAGAACCACAAAACATCTAAGAACTTTAGTCTGCTACTCACAGTTATTTATAGTGCTTTCTAAGAACCACTTATCCAGTGAAAGAATTATTTAATAGATTCAATGGAACCTGTAATAGATGGATTTTCTTCTTTCCTTCTCCACAGGGAGCAGTATTGGGACTCTTGTTGCCCGTGATATGGATGAAGAAAATACTATGAACAGTGTTTTGGAATACAGAATTGTGGACCAGTCTCCCAAGTCTCCCACAGAAGGACTCTTTCTGGTTGAAAGGTACACAGGAATGTTCCAGTTAGCTAAGCAGTCCTTGACAAAGCAAGATGCTCCTCAGTACCACTTGACAGTAGAGGTATCTGACAAAGGTCAGTATCACATTTGCTGTCAAGAATGAAAATACTTGCTTTCCTTCTAGTTGCGATTTGTTAGGTTGCTCTAATGCCTGAGTGTTTTATAGAAGGATGCCGTTAAGAGTTCTTGCTTCCTATGTAAAACACACATGCAGCACGGAGGCAGCTGCTCCAACATCGTAAAGGCCGGAGTTACAGCTCAGGTGAAATTACTGTGCTGGTTCCAGTCTTCTGAGAAGCAAATGCCAAGAGAGGATTAAACATACAAGGGTTTTATTAGAGGAAATGGCTGTGAGAAAAAAATGAGGAGGGGTACAGAGAAGGCTGGCAGAGCAATCAGACTTCAATAAAGCCTCACTCTGAGCAAAGGAGAGAGGGAAGGAAGGCTGGAGAGACCACTGAGCAGGCAAAGGAAAATTCAGCAAGGTCATTGGGGAGTCCAAAGTTGGCTGTTGATGGAGTCTGTGATCTCTAATAATGGGCCTGCCATAGCCTGCCTGCCTTGCTCGTTTACTGGCTGGGGGCAGCCGTGGGAAGCAAGGCCTTGGTGCAAATGTGGTGATGGATTTCAGAGCACAACAGCACATCGTCAATGAAGATCCCTGTTGGTGAAGGTCGGCAAGGCACATGCTTGCAGCCACCGTGATCACAAACAAGAAACTTAATTGTATTTCTCAATTCTCCCTTTCAGACTCAAAGGATTCTACTGTATGAAAATAGAAGAAAAATGCACCTTTTGGGAAGTTTTATCATCTCCTATCAGCTTCTAGTTGTCCATTTGACAGTATCAGGAGATATTCTTCTCTACTCCTTATACAATTTCAAAGCAAGTGGTTCTTAATCTTAGTTGAGTCACAAGACCCTTTGAGAATCTGATGAAAACTGTGATTTCCTAAATTGCACACGTTTTCACACAAGTGTGCACGGACACACAAACATACATGTACTCAGAGACAGACTTATTTTAGGGGAATGCACACTCCTAAGTTAAGAATATTTCTTTGAGTTAATTGGTACTGAATCCTAGATTACCAAAAAGTTCAGTAATTCTTATGCTAGGAGGCACAGATTATAGTCATGTGCCACATAATGACATTTCAGTCAATGAGAGACCACATATATGACAGTGGTCCCATAAGATTAGCATCATAGAGCCTAGGTGTGTGGTAGGCTATATGATGTGGGTTCGTGTAAGTATTCTCCATGATGTTCATACAACGACGAAATCACCTGGCAATGCATTTCTCAGGATCCATTTCTGTCGTTAAGCGACACATGACTGTATATAGGTGTGGAGAAGAGAAGAGCATCATTTCATACTGTGCTTCACAGTTTTTTCCTTTACACAGATGTTGACATACTAAAGAGAACTGGGGTTTGCAGGTCCCCAATGCAAAATGTTTGAAACCTAGTAATTTGGCAAATATTGAGGGCCTAATGTTCAGCATTATGTTAAGAGGTACAACAGAAATGAGTATAATAAATCGTCCCCATCCATGATGAATTAACAATTTCGCTCAACAGCCATCCATTCTATCAGCAGGTATTGAGCATTTATCTTGTTTGAGGCACCATTCAAGGAATTAGGGATACACAAATGAGTAAGACCCAGTGTCTGTCTTCAAGGAGTGCTCCTGGTAGAGGAGATGGACATGTAAATAAATAAATTACAAGAAACATGTACAAGGTAGCCCACGAAGGCAATGAATGACTCAGTGGAGAGAGAGAGTAGGTAAGGTTTTCTGGAAGAGGTGTCATTGATCTGAGTTTTGAAGGATGAATAGGACAAATTACAAAATAGTGAAGGGCTTATGGAGGAGAAGAAATCCCATGTGCAAATGCACAGGGACCTGAAGTAGTTTGAATCTGTAAGAGCATAAAGTGAAAATCAGACTACAAATTGTCTATGTGCATGTGTACCTGTATAGAAAATATGGACCCGATTATAAAATATATTTATCCATAAATATATGTATGTATATGTGTTGATGGAATTAAACATTCAATTGTACACTACAGAAAATTAGAGACAAGGCTATAACTAATATAGTTTTACATAAATCAGGGAGGGCCTGTTAGCCAGGAGGCCCATCGCTGCCCCAATTGAGGTTTGTGCAGAACAGGAAGCCAGTGAGTTCAGGCCCTAGGACCCTCCAATCTTCAGCCATTCTTGTTGCCTACAATGTTCTGGGGACTGGCACCAGCTTTACTTAACATCCACTTAATTTATAATTTGATTATTATTAGATGATATGCCTTGCCTTGTGTCCAGTACATTGAGCACAAGCCCTGGAGTTAGACTGCCTGATTCTATTTGTCAGGGTTCCAGCAGGCAACAGATGGCACCCTCTAAGGGATAACCAAAAAGAGTTAAGAAGGGATTATTTATACAGGTTGTGTGCAGGGTTAGGAGAAACCAACAGAAGATATGAAACACAGTAGGCAGCCTTTCCTACCCTAAGATGTGAAGGGGTGAAGGAAGGGAGCAAGACCTATGCCTGTGGCTATAGAAGAGGCTGCTGGCCATGGGGGACTATGCCCTGACCTCTTTCCTCCTGCCCTTCCTCCCACTGGTAGAACCCAGTTGATACCCACAGGGCCAGGGCCTACTGATGCAGTTCATGAAGTCAGCCTCCTGGGACACAAAGCAGGGTGAAGGGTGGAGAGTGGACAGAGAGGGCAAAGGAGCACATGGACTTGAATTCTGGCTCAACCACTAGTGGTTGTGTGACTTTGGTCAGGTTACCTAACTTTTCTATCCCTTGGCTTCCTCATTTGTGAACGAAATGAGAATGATAATAGTACCTATGTCATGAAGATAGAATGAGTATTGCAGGTAAAGCACTTAATACGGTGCCTGGTATGCAGAGATAACTAACAACTTGTATCATGATGAGAATCTGGTCCTGATGTTATCTACATTTTGTAGATAAACTGACTGAGCCACAGAGACCTTGAGTGATGCACCAAGCTCTCACACATCTGCTAAGAGACAGAGCCAAAATTGGAACAATGGGATTCTAGAGCCCAGAATCTTAACCATTATACAATACAATAAGCCATGGTTAGAATAATGGCAACCGCAACAAAGAACCTGCCATTTTGTTTCTCATTCAGGGTATCTCTCCAGACACCCCGCCCCACCCACACTCCATGCTCATCTTGGACCTGGGTGGAACATGCTGTCTCTGACAAGGTCTCTGAACAGTCAAACCCGCCCATCAACCTGTGCCATTTCCCTAGGGTTCCATGAGCTACCTCTTCCCATGTAGGCTGGGCAGCCAGGTCCTCTGAAGGGGGCTAATTGTACTACGTCCTCCCTCACTTGGAAGGGAGGGCGCAGGCGCCCCTGCACCTTCCCACCATAGAGGGCAGAGGAGATGTAGAACGGTAAGTGCTGGAAGTGTTCAGAGAAGGAAAGACAGCTGTTCGGGATGCTCAAGGAAGGCTTTCTGGAAGGATAGCTTTACCCTGGGCTTTGATGTCTCTCCCTAAGTTTCACTAGTCAGAAAAGAGAGGCTGCTTTCCAGAAAAGGAACTATCTTGCTCAGGGACAAGCCTTACCTCAGACGGGGTAGGTGGAGGGCAGCAGGAAGCCCAGGGCAGCTTCTCTCAGGGCCTTTTTCAGCCTCCACTTTGTGTCCTGCTTGTGGGTGCAGGTGGGGGCAGAGAGTCCCCTTGCCATATAAATTGCATATCAATAGGGAAATTGCGGCCATGGCTGTTACTTCACTTGCCAATTTTTTTTCTTGCAGATTGCCGATTTCAATGCATGATTTTCAGTAAAAATTTTTGTGATATGACTTTGATTTTCAGATTTCAAGACTCTCTGTCATGTGCAAATCAACGTTATTGATATCAATGACCAGATCCCCATCTTTGAAAAATCAGATGTGAGTAGATGTCACTGTTTTGCCTCTAGTTTGTTCATATCACTTGACTTCTACTCCTGAAATAAAGACACAAATGGTAGTTAGGAAGAATGCCAGACTTAATGTCTCAGTCAGTGCACTGGTAACAAACCCAGACGTCGTCTTCAGTGGAAATCTTCAGGGAACAATAACATCCACTGTTACAGTATCTGGGAACATCTGTTTATAAACTTCTGCCAGTGACATTTATTCCCAGGGCCGCTTAAAAGCTACAACCGCAATCTTTGTCAAGTTGGAGAAGTTGAATGGCTACTTGTAGTTCATCATTATATATGTTGTGTGTAGTAGGACAATAAAAAGATTACTGCTAGGTCTCAAACAAGCATTTTTAGTCAAAAGTTAAAATTTGGAATATTGGTAATTTAAACTCATTTTGCAGTAATTGGGTAAGAGAAAAGGAAAAGAAAAAAACTAACCTTTGGCTTACGCCAAAGAAAAACACGCTCAAGACATTTGCAAGAATTAGGAGAATTCAGCAGAAAGAGCAGGAGAAAAAAGATCAATTGAGAATATCAAGAAAAATGTTTACTTACTGTTGGTGTGGGCTTTAGACTTGGGGGTGGTTTTTATCACTGCTTCCCTTAAAAGGATGTCTCTATTTATTCTGGAGCAGAGAGAAGTCCATTTGACTAGATTGTCGTGTCACGTTTGAGGTCAGTTATGAGGCAGCCCAGAGCCCTGTGATGATATTAAATCAAAATATTGACAGGCTGTGACAAAGAAAGGGAATTCATTTATGAGGGTTTGGGGCAGTAAGAGGCGTGACTGAAGTGCCTTGTGTAACAGGCACTGAGGCTAAGCAAGTGTGACATAAAGAGCCTGTTTCTTCTCAGCCTCGTGATGCTTTCCTTGTGTAGCGATTTCCTCGGGTTATATCTAGACAGTGGTTCTAGATTAAGGATGAGGACTCCACTTTGGGAGTCTCAGACTTGGAAAAGTAAGTCTAAGCTCTAGAGAGAGCGAGTCTGCTTTTTTCATTGGTGTGGCCCTCTCCTGGACCCTGCCTGTTACCATCTTTAAGATCATGATACTAAGAGACATGATCTGGGGGATTTTGAGTGGAGGAGTAGGAGACCGTCTAGGCCAGTGATGAAGAGCACTGGCTTTGGAGTTGGACAAGCAGGACTTTGAATCCCAATTCTGAGACTTACTAGCTGTGTGGTCTTGGGTGAGTTTTGCCTCTCCAATCCTTTGTCCTCTGTCAAGTGGAGATGATGATACAGCTGCTCAGTAGGGTGTCTTGTTGCTTGTCTTTTCTGAGCACTTACTATCTCTAGGTATTCAGGGGCTTTATATGCATTCTTTTTCTTAATTCCCACAGCAGACATGAAGAAGGTTCTATTATTATTATCTCCACTAGACAGATGATGAAAAAGTGAGACTTGAAGAAGTCAAGTATATAACTTCAAGTCTCCTGACTAATAAGTGGCAAGCCTAGGATTCAGACACAGGCTGTCTGCCTCCAAAGTTCAGATAGTTAACTACCATTCCTTGGTTTAAGAATTAATTAAAATAATGTATATAAAGTACCTACCACATTGTAGGTACTCAATGCATAGTAACTGTTTATTTATATCATTACTACTATAATAATAATTATAGTTATTAAACATATTGCGTGTGGGAGGGGGAATCTGTTTTAGAATCCTACCAGTAGCTCTCTGAGAAGTTGTGTTTCTTTGTACAATGGATATCAGTCTATGAGAATGACTGATGTCAAAATCAACTGCAGCATATTCGTCAATAAGATAAACATGCTTGGTAAGTATTGATGCAAACCGCGATTTGTGTCCATTCTGAAACCAAAGAGACAAGTTTGCCCTTTGACAATTATGCTTGATGACAATAGACATTCTCATTGTTTCCTTTTCCTGTTTCCTTCTTAGTATGGAAACCTGACTCTCGCTGAAGACATACCTGTTGGGTCCATCATCTTAACCATCCAGGCCACAGATGCTGATGAGCCATTTACTGGCAGTTCTAAAATCCTGTATCGTATTACAGAGGGAGACAGTGAGGGACGACTGGGGATTGACACAGATCCCCAAACTAATGCTGGATATGTCATGGTTAAAAAGGTAAATCATCCCTTTACGGAATTTATCTTTCTCATAGCTTGATTTACTTATGACCACATGAGGACCTATAAGCAGACATGATGTGTTAGTAGTGACCTCTCAGGCATGGCGATGGACTCCTGGGCACTCTCAGTCATTCCTGTCCTGAAAGATAAAAGGCCAGGTTTCTAGTTCTGGGTCTGTAACTAACTGACCAAGTAACTTTTGGGGAGGGAGGTAGGGTTGCCATATAAAATACAAGATAAACAAGTTTTTGTATAAGTATGTCCCATGCAATATTTGGGATATACTCAAACTAAAAAATTGTTTGTTGTTTATCTGAAATTCAAATTTAGGTGTTCTATATTTTTATTTGATAAATAGGGGATGGTGGTACTCAGGGCTTTACTTCTCCCTTTGTGAATATGGGGTTGGTGGACTGGTTGAGTGGTACGAGCTTTAGGCTATAGACCCTTTATTCTAATATGCCAGCCACAGACTTATCTTTAATAATGACTGGTATCTTGTAGATCTCTTTTCAAGGTTTAATAGACAAGTTTATCCTTTCATCCCTTCCTCCCTTCCCACCTCTTACTTTCATCTTTTATGGTATTGCTAAGCCCACTGGCCCTTGCTTTGTCTCTCCCTCTGTAAGGACTAGGTAGTCTGGAGCCAAAGTCTCCATTACTGTAGTACCCATTTCTTTGTACAGGATCTTCCCATCCCTCCATCAATCTACTCTCATCCCCTACTGTGTCCACCTAAATCTTGACCCTTTTCTATGTGGCTGTCTCATCCATGCTTTAGAGCTTGTAAATGGTTTACCAGATGCCTCACTAAGAAGCAGCACTCAATATATTTAGCATCCAATATATTTAAAATTAAAAGGTCAGACTTACAGCCTTAGAGACTCTGCAAGTGTGATTGAATGCCGAAGGTTTGCAGTACAGTGTGCTGGAGGCTGCAAAAGAAGGTTGTGGAGGAGAGTTTTGAACCTGAATAAAGGGAAGCTGAAGTAGAGGCTAAAAATGAAGATAAAATAGAATAATTTCACAGAAAATGGATAGAAGGACAGGAAGAAAAGTGCTGGTGCTGAAGCAAGCCCTGGGGCAGAGTGTGGGAATTCTGATCCCATTATTACCATATACTCCACCTCTGACAAATGTCCTCACCTGGTTTTAGCACCGAGGTTTGTGTGTGGACCAACTCAAACTATCAGCATGCTGTGTGATCTGACATTTGGAAAAGGTGCCCTTACAACTTCCTCCTGTTTGTAACTGTCTACACGGAGAGAAAGAACCCCAGAAGGAAACGATGAAGGAAAGGGCAGTTTTCAGAGTTCCCAGTGGATGGTCCAGGCAGCATCCTTGATCCTTTTGCAGGAGGTGGGGGCAGGCATCTCCCATCCTTCCCCAGGACCAGAATCTCGAGGGATCTAAGGGAAGAGAGACACCTGTCCATCTCAGTATGAATGATTCTCACATGTCAACACTTTTTTGTGGTGGCTTATTGTGAACCAACTTAAGTTAATTTGACAATTTGTGGCTAATGGGCACCTTTATGGAGATGTTGGTAACCCTGATAACTAGAGGTAGGTGAGAGTTGTAAGTATCCGCCACACAATGTTGACAGGAGGAGATAGGTTGCAACAGAGCAGGCCTCTGACCAAAAGCTTTTTCACATCCTTATTTTGTTTGTGGTTGCATTCCAAGTGTCGAGAATATTGCCTGGCACATAGTAGAGGTTTGATAAATATTGATTGACTGAATAAATAATTGAATTCTGTCCCATATTCAGTTATTAATGAGTAGGTACAATAAATGCTCATCTAACTTGTGCTTTAGGTCTGTGAATTCCCAGCTCTCTCTCCCTCAGGTACTGTGATAACAGTACTCTAGTGAAAAGATTCATCTGACAGTCCATGGAAAGGTGATCCTAAACAGAATGGAACTGGAGTTCTGGAACTTGGAAGAGTATAAGCTGCTGGACTAGCCAGATGCTTACACTCTTGTCCATGCGATGGCTGAGATATATTTTTAATCAAACTGCATGTCTTAAATACCACTAATATCACAAAATCTCTTTGTAAGATCTCTTTGCTAATTAACAAACCTAGTGCTGCTTGAGATAGCGCTAGCTCAAGGCCTTTAGCAACTGCCTCTGGAGTGTGGATCTCCGATTAGGATCTCTCAAATGCTAAGCAACAACCAACCTGAGGTGTAGATTCTTGATTAAGATACAGCACATGTTAGCCAACTGCCCTCGAATGTATTTATTTGCAATGACAGATATATGTGTTTCTACTCTTATTAGTATTGTAAGTAAATTAGACTCTATAATGTGATTTTCTGTGTATGGCTTAGTCTTACTTCTAATTCCTTACCCATTAAGCCATCAGGGGACAATGATTGCTTCAGATTGTGTTAATCATTTTAAGTCTTTAAACTAAATTTTTAAAAAAGCTGTGGTAAAAAACGCATAACATGAAACCTACCCTCTTAAATTTATAGTGTGCAGTGCAGCACCGTTAACCGTATGCACATTGCTGTACAGCTGATCTCTAGAATGTTTTTATCTTGCACGAGTGAAACTTTATACCCTTTGAACAACAACTCCCCAGTGCCGCCTCCCTCCAGCCCCTGGCAACCACCATTCTATTTTTCGTTTCTACTTTTTACTACTCTAGGTGCTTATGTAAGTGGAATCATACAACATTTGTCCTCTGTGACTGGCATATTTCACTTTGCATAATATCCTCAAGGTTCTTCCATGCCGTAGCATATGACAGGATTTCATTCCTTTTTTTTAAAGGCTGCATTATTTTCCATTGTATGCATATACCACATTTTCTTTATCCATCTATCTCTCAATGGACATTTTAGTTGTGTCCACCTCTTGGCTGTTGTCAATAATGCTGCAATGAACATGGGAATGAAAATATTCTGTTTTCAATTCTTTTGGATGGATACCCAGCAGTGGGATTGCTGGATCATATGGTAGTTCTAGTTTTACTTTTTGAAGAACCTCCATGCTGTTTTCCAGTTGCACCATTTTACATTCCCATCAACAGAGCACAAGAGTTCCAATTTCTCCCTGTCCTCACCAACACTTGTTATTTTCCTTTTTTAAAAAAATTTTATAATAGCTACCCTAACAGGTATGGTTTTGATTTGCATTTTCCTGGTGATTAGTGATGTTGAGCATCTTTTAATATGCCTGTTGGCTAGCTGTATGTCTTCTTTGGAGAAATGTCTATTCAAACCCTTTGCCCATTTTAAAATCAGATTATTTGGGGGTTTTTTTGCTATTGAATTGTAGGAATTTTTAATATATTTTGCATATAAACCCCTTACTAGATAGATGGCTTGAAAATATTTTCTCCCATTCTGTAGGTTGCCTTTTCACACTGCTGATTATTTCCTTTGCTGTGCAGAAGCTTTTTAGTTTGAGGTAGTCCTGCTGGTGTATTTTTGATTTTGTTGCCTGTGCTTTTCGTATCACATCCAGAAATTGTTTCTTAATTACCATTCTGTCAGCAACTGTTTGTCTGAATCACAAAATGTGCTAATTGCAGGTAAAATTCACCGAGGAGCCCATCCTCTACAACTCACGGTAGTCTGTTTCACTTTCTGAAGCACTGCCACGTACACTCTCCTTTGCTTCTTACCCTGACTCTAAGGGAGAGGAAAGAAGCCCCACTGTACACATGAGATTCAGGCCAACAGCAAGATTTGCTCAGGTCCTCCACTGGCGGCAGAGCTGGGAATGTGACCCCAGGCTTCTGGCTCCTCTCAGAAAATGATTTCTGTTGCTGTTACTTACTAGCTCCGTGACCTTGACCTCTCATGCTTCAGTTTCCTGATCTGTAAAAATGGGTAAAATGATAGCACGTTCATTATAAGGATATTGGAGGATTAAACGCGAGAATACATATATAGCTCTTAACGTAGCACCCAGCAGATAGTAAACTTAATAAATGTCTGGCATTATCTTAATTCTGATTATTTAGAGCTAGGGCGGAAGCCAGGATTCTGCCTGTGGGCAGATGTGCTTTCATCTCTTGCCAAGAGAGTCAAACTTGCCTAATCCAAGAGTCAAATGGTGCATACGGGGGACTGCTGACTCTGTCTCTCCAGGGGAGAAGCCAGTAATTTTAACAAGTGCCCTGTGAAGGGGAGGAACACTCCTACTTTTCGCCTTTGCTCTCATACTACTACCACACTTCACTTCTGACACCAGAGATGTGGTTGTCCACACATAAAGCAATTCTCCAACACCAGCCTGATGTCCTACAATTTAGCTCAATTCTGACACTATCTACCTGAACACAGCATCAGATCCCACAGCTTAAGGACTCAGTCCCACAAGACTGCCCCTCAAACTTCAGATGCCAATGGCAAGTCCAGGTTGTCACCTGTGCTTCTGACCGACTGGCTATAAATTGGAGGTTCCCATGATTCCTTCCTCAGATCACTTGCTAGACAGCTCACAGAACTCAGAGAAACACTTACATTTGCTAGTTTATTATATAAGGATAGGATGAAGGATACAGGTGAACAGCCAGATGAAGAGATACATGGGGTGAGGTCCGGAAGGGTCCTGAGTTCAGGAGCTTCTGTCCCCATGGAACTGGGGTGCCCTACTCTCCTAGCACATGGATGTGTTCACCAACCCAGAAGCTTTCCCAACTCTGTTCTTGTGGGATTTTTACGGAGGCTTCATCACACGGGCAAGGTTGATCATTAACTCAATCTCCAGCTTCTCTCCCCTTCCTAGGGAGGAGTGGGGAAGACAGAGTTGAGGGGGTGGAGGGAGGCACTGAAAGTTCCAAACTTCTTATCATGCTTTGGTCTTTCTGGTGACCAGTCCCCCTCCTGAAGCAATCCAGTAGATCACCCAGAGTTGCCTCATTAGAACTAAAGGCACTCCATAACCAACAATAAAATAGAACAACTATAAGAATATGCTATAATAAAACAATATACTATAATTAACGTTACTATAGATCTTAAAAAACAAACAAACAAAAGAACAAAAGACAGTCTTATCTCCCAGGAAATTACAAGGTTTCAGGAGCACTGTGTCAGGAACCAGGGGCAGAGACCAATATATATATTTTCTACTATTTCACATGCCCCAAGTCCTGCTTAGGATTAAACAAGTTTTAGAAATACTGTCCTACGCAATATTTACTGCCACCCAAAGCTCTGGCCTGTCGTGTTGTAGATCATGATAGTCTTGGGGCCAAGCGAGTGTCAGGAGCGGAAGGTTATTCTTTTGAGCCCTGCCTGATTCATCAATAACTCTCTTGGGACCCCCTTTCTTGAGGATCAGAGTTTTGTTTTAGCTTTAATTTTCTAAAAATGCAAATTTTATCGCTTCTCCATTATGACTGGTCCTTTCAAATTCTTGGTACATGACCTATTTTTAACCAGCCCAAGTGTCATCTGGAAGATGAATGCACACACTTTTTGCTCATCCTTGGTGAAAATGTTAAATAACAACCCCTCTCCCTCAGCGCTTTTATCTCTGCCTCCAGGTTCAATCTAAATCACTGGGTTTGACCCTTTAAGCAGTTGTGTGCAGAAGAGGAACTGTGGCATGAGCATATTTTCTCAGCTGTCTTGATGAAGGCGTCTCCCTAGACTGGAACCGAGGCCAGCCCAAGAGGCCAGGATGGGTCTCTTGACTTGGCTTTGCAGGCACATCCCCCTGTTATGAAAGGTGATACAAATGATTTAACAAGGCTTGGCTTTGATTAAGCTCCACTGATTATCATTTGCTAATTTAGTATCTTTTATTTCTATTTTTTTCTGGATTTGGTTCAGTGTTTTTCTGATGTCAAGGTTAAGCAGACTGCTCCTTTTCTCACTGTTCTTCCATTTAGTAATGTTTAAGAAGCGCTGACATCCTCTCCTAACTGGTCTGCCTGTCCGGATCTGGAACAACTCAGCTCCATCCCACATGTGGCTGCTCCCAGAGTTACCTTTCTACAACACAAATCCAACCTTGTCAGTCTTGTGCTTAACACCTCTTTCTGCTCCTCAAGGATAAAGTTCCAGCTCCTTAGCTTGACATACACAGTCTTCTCTGCCATCTCTCCTCCTAGCTTCATAGGTTCTGTTCTGGTAACACAGGCTGTTTCTCATTTGCAGACATGCCATCTCATTTCTTTACCCCTCACCTCTGGGGGCCACATAAAGAGACGGGAAAGCAAGGGAGGGGACTTAGGACCTGTTTGGTGGTGAGGATGGGATGTGCCTCCTCTGCCTGAGCACACAGATGGCTGTGCTGCCTGCCTGAGCCTGGGCTTGGTTAGACCAGCAAGGAACAGAGACTGAGGCCTTTGTCCACCTTGGAGACTTGCTCTGGGGGCTGCTGTCTTTCTGCTCCATCTACCAGCCTGTCTCAGTTGACGCCCTCACCTTCATCTCCTGAGATGAGGAGTGGGTCCCTGGAGTCAGGAGCTCCAGCTTGCACCCGCCCCATCCTGCCCCAGGTGAGGAGCACTATCAGACTACATAGTAGTGATCAAGAGATCATCTCGATCACTGGGGCCATGTCCTGCAGACAGTGGGTACTTATCTCTGTGGACAACCTCTCTTTTTACTTCTTAGCTGGCTTATAAAATTTTATATCCTGTATATTGTATCCTGTCAGTTTCTTCTTATTTTCTATCTCAAATGATCTTGAGTCTTCACATGTAATTCTTTCTCTTCCATATGAGCAATCTTTCTGTTGTACTCTCTGTAGAATTAAAAAATGGGTTATGATGTTGTGTATGCATGGAGGAGAGGAGTTTCTAGAGAGTGGAGATTTTCTTTGGAACCTCTTTGCCACTGGAGCCCTCAAGGACTCAAGAAGGACCAAGGCTTTCTCATCTTTATATTTCCTGACTGATACACTATAAGTTCTGTGTGTCAAGGAAGAGATGAGAAGCAAAAATGAATATAACACAATTTTTCCTCTCAGAGATGTTATGGTCAGTAAAGATCTAAAATAAATATCTAAAATAAATAACCAAAGAGTTAGCATCCTGGGTCAGGTACAATGAGATTACAGAGGATATGCAGCTCATCCATTTGGGAATAGAGAGTGGTGATCAGGGAAGAAAATATGGAAAGGACAGCACTGAGCCAATTCTTGACAAGGGAGGGCATTTTTTCAGATGTTAGAGAAGGGCAGGATGAGCTAGTACAACCATACGTCAAACCCTCCTTGAGGTTGTCTCCTCACAACAGATATTAGCTTTTCTGTGTAACCAATGAGAAACTGATATAAACTAAAGTGAAAGGACTGACAGCTCGCCATCAGGTCCTGTGTACTCCAGACCTGGAAGAGTGAATAAAATAGTGCAGTTTCCATAATCCATAAGGTATCTTTTGGGTTTTGCTTTGGTTCCTTCAACTTTTTGAGGTCCTGGGTACCATTGAGACTCTGACAAAAGCTATACATTTTCTTCCTAGAAAAAAATTCACACGTGCACATATATATAATATTCAGATTTTGGTTTCTAGGTATTCACAGATCTCTGGAAGCCTTTTAATCCCAGTCAAGAAGCCTGACTTTAGGGCTGTTCCACTCTTCAGCAGGTCTCTATGTTTGGAAATTTTTCCCTGTAGAATCATGGACTCTATGTTACTGCACAAAAGCACGATCAGCTCTGCGAAACAAAAGCCAATCATCAAGAGGCAAGATGGCTGCAGAGAAAGGGCATTTTATTACAGCTTGCTAGCAAGAGGGAAGATGGCCGACTAATGTCCAAAAGAACTATCTTAAGGGGGCACAGAATCTTGAAGCAGTTATATAGGCCAGTGGGTTATAGGGAGGAGGTTAGGAATGTCGACCCTCTGGTGTTACAGACTGGGAGTCACCACACCAGATCTTTCAGTTTCCACTGATGATGGCTATCAGCACAGACTCTCTGTTTGGGGCGGCAGGGGTCATCACATTCCTAAGGAACTCAAAATAATGAAGTTATCATCTTATCGCAGCTGGGATATGCACTAGCAGGGGTCATAAAATCTACAGAATGGGTGGATCTCCTAGAGGGTGCAAATCCAGCTGGGTTGTTAGTCAGAAGTCATTCAAAGTCACGACATGGTCTCTTTTCTACAATATGGCTTCCTTTATGTCAACCTTGTGTTGAGCCAGTTTCATCTATGCCTTGAGAGGGAACTTAAAAGTCACATACAACTAATTGCTTAAATGATGATACTTAAGTCCTTTCTATGCTAACCTCTCACATGTTATTTAAGCCCACTCTTGGAAGCTTCCAGAGATGGGAACTTAACTGTTTTTTGAAGCAGTTCTTTCTGTCTTAGGTAGCCCTAATTGTTAAATCTTCCACTAAAGCAAAATTGGTTTCTTTGTTATTCATTCCTGGTCTTGTCCACATAGCCTAGAACAAGAGGTGATATCTCTCTTTCAATCATCTCTACGAACCTCTCCCACCCTCCATGAGTTTGAAGTCCTTTTTTTTGAGGTTCGGATCCTGAGATGCCTGGGAAGTCATCTCCATACAATGTGGAAATTGCTATATAACATTTTCCAAGATGTCTTCTGCGAACTCTCTTGAGAGAATCAGTAAGTTTCTGTTATGAATGAAGTATCTCAGGGTTAAATAAACTTGAGGAGTACTGCCTTGATTTCCTCTTCTAGGAAAGTCACAGTGCATATTAGCATATTATAAGGTCTGATAAGTCCTGCAGGAAAGACTGTTTCATGGCTCTATTATTATTCTGAGAAGTAGGTTTTTGCTGACTTCAATTCAGAGCTGCTGTCTGTAAGAGAGTTTTTAAAGGAGTGTAGAGAATGAATCTTTTAAGAGAGCTCATCATCCAAAATTAATTTTCCTTCTTTTTTTCCCTATACAGCCTCTTGATTTTGAAACAGCAGCTGTTCACAACATTGTGTTCCACGCGGAAAATCCTGAGCCTTTGGTTCCTGGTGTAAAATGCAACTCTAGCTCGTCTGCCAAATTCACACTTATTGTGACAGATGTGAATGAAGCACCCCAATTTTCCCAACAAGTATTCCAAGCAAAAGTCAGTGAAGATGTGGCTATAGGCACTAAAGTGGGCAATGTGACTGCCAAGGATCCGGAAGGTCTGGACATAAGGTAGAGGAGAGCAGTGCTTGGCAAGCTTGGCTGTGCTGTGACCAAGACCAGTGGGGAGGAGGAAAGGCTGGGAGGGGCAGAGAAGCTGGCCTGACTCCAGCTTCTCCTCTAAGGGAGCAGCCAGCAATCTGAAGCCATATCCCAGTGCATGTGTTCACCTTAACCTTGGTTCCAGCAGGCATCAGTTCCCTTGGGGTCATCAATGAAAATCTAGGGTCAGGCAAGTGTGAAGCATGTCAGGTTCCATCCCAGCCCATGCGCCACAGGTCCCAGCTAACAGCCGGTGAGTTCAAGAAATGGGAATCCAGAGACTGGGCTGCCCAAAGCTGGGCCCTGTGTCTGAACCAGTCATGGGGGCCAGGGTTTGGGGAAGAGTTCTAGCCCAGCCCCTAAGGTGTACTGGAGTTCTAGACCGCAAGAATGGAGCAAATCCCAACTGGACAGACTCAGCCACCTGACAGGGTTAAGGGAATCTTCTGGATGGAGAGTGCATAGGTTCCTTGGCTCTCCAGAGAGGAGGTCTGGGGCAACAAGATTCATTCCAGAGCTCACCCCGGAAAGGCTAGTGCTCAGGCTGAGGCGGTTAAACAAAACGTGTAAATCTTACCACCCTAGCAATTAATTTTTCAGTATGCATTTTTAAGGCACACAGATTTGCCTTAAAAATGTACAATGCTAATTTGCCCAAGATATATATGTATGTGTATGTATCCATATCTGTATCAATATCTATAGCCATTTTAAGATCATGTAGTTAATAAGCACAGAGATAGGACTTGAACCCTTTTGCTTCTATTGTATAACATTAGTTCTGCTGTCTAGGGCATGACAAATATTTCAGCATGACTTAAACCAATACATGTGGCTATGAATGACAATTCCTTAAGTTTCTCTAAACATTTGGGTGGAGTCTTGCCTCTCTGTGAGCTGTCATTTAGGCACTTGGAATCACTTCTAAGACCTTTTTCTGATTGTCTGTCAAGGAGTAAAGGTCCTACCCACTGTTTACACTCCACCCCCTCCTCTAGAGTCATAAAGACACACATAACAGAGGAGCGAACGGTGCGGGTCATACTGTATGGCTTAGTGTAGGTAGTACTCTATACATCAGAGCCACAGATTATGATGGGGCACAAAAGGTTTACCATTTTACAACCATTTATTTTTTAACAAATCCATCTGCTTCCTTCATGAGAATGCTAAAAATCATTAAAGACAAGTGAATAAAAATTTCAGTTTATGAGTGGAGATAACAAAGTCATTTAAGAAAATGTCTCAATGGATCAAAGAAAGATATAGTGTATATGCTATTAAGTTGAGATCAGAAAGATGAGGAAGAAGACTGAGAAGGAGAGTGCCCTTTAAGAGACAGGCCTGGAAGACAAATGAAGTCTTTCAAGAATGAGGAATAATCAATAGTTCAGATGCTAGTAATGAGCCAGTTAAGAATTTAAGGATGACTCCAAAGTTTTTGGCCTGAGCAAGTTAATTCTTCTCTTTCTCTCAGCTCCACAAACTTAGAATCCATCAGCACCCAAGGAATCCTAATCCAATCCACCAACAAATATTAGAGATTCTTTTCAATGAAATATATCCAGAATCTAATTGCTTCCCACCACTTCCACCACAGTCCAGGTCACCATCGTCTCTTTTCTGGCTCTATCCTTGCCCCTGCCACTCCTCCACCCTATCCTGAGTCTATGCCCTGCAATCAGAGTGGTTCTTTGAAAAAGTAAATTAGGTCATGTGACTCTTCTGCAAACCCTCCAAAGGGTTCCCATCTCCCTCAGGATGAAATCCTGAGGACATAGGATTTCTTGCTCATCACCTTTACACACAGCCTAACACAGTGCTTAGCATATAGAATATATTAACATTGGGAAACAAATTAATTTGATGAACTGACACATCATAACTTTTCAATCACCCTTTTATTCTTGGACGTGGAGGTTGTTTCCAGTATTTTTTTACTGTAGAAAATTTTTCGAATTTGTATATATGCATATAATTCTTTTTTAACTTCTATTAAACTGTTTTTTACTTGGGGAAAATTTCTGGAAGTGGGATTCTTTGGTCTAAAGATTTGGACATCCTTATGACTATGATGTGTTGCTTCTCAAAGGGTTGTGCTAGTTGATTTTCCTGTGGTTCCAGTCTTTTCTCTCTCAAATTCATCTTTCACACAGCTACCAATGAGTTCCATTGAAAACATAAATATGACTAGGTCACCTTCCTGCTTAACACCATTCCAAGGCTGCCCATTGCTTCCCAGGATCTGGCTCTTTCTAGTCTCCCTGGCTTCATCTTTTGCAATCCACTCCTTCCCATTTTTATCCCAACACTGCTGGAATGTCTGACTCCCCCACACCCACCAAGCTATTCCTTGGCTTCTTTGTGTTAGCTCATGCAATCCCTTCTACTTGAAGCATCCTCCTTTTTCTTGCCTTAGTTAAGTTAACATCTACTCCTTCAGAAAGACTTCTGTGATTCCCACGAACTCCTCTGGGATTCCATAGGGCCCCTTCCATTGTATTTACCTCACTTTATTAGAATTCTTTATTTCTGCATCTATCTCCTCCACTGGCCTAAGAGCCCCTTTTTGTAATCTCCTCTCTTGGTCCACTGCCTGATATTTGCTAAGCACTCAATGGATGTTTGTTGAATGAGGGAATTCACTGTGCCACCAGCAGCCTGAGTATCCACCCATTTAACTGGAATTCTTTGATTGCCAGAAAAGTTTAAATTTTTTTCCGCTAGAGTTTGTGACTATACCTTTTCTAATAAAACAAGTACAACTACCACTTTGTAAGGATGAGTAAATCTTCCTTTTGAAGATAGATGGTATACAAATAAAGCACTAATAATATTAGATAATGATTCTTTAAATATGTTGTAAATAATACGCAAGGGATAGTGCTGTTATGGTAGCATACTGATGCATAATCTATCCTCACATTTTCACACACAGTGATGTGGGCTTTCTTTTGCTCTTTCACTTTATGAAGTTATTCACTGAGAGGCGACACGAGAGGTTGGCTGAAAATTAACCACGTCACTGGTGAGATCTTTAGTGCGGCTCGGCTGGACAGGGAAGCTGCAAGTCTGTATCGGGTACAAGTGTTGGCAACTGAAGTAGGTGAGCAAAAAGAAAAAAAGTAACAAATTATTAGAGGATACATGAATGGAAATTGGAGAGAAGGTGAGGTAGATGGGGAACTCTACTGGGTCAAATTGTGAGAATATCTCACAGTGGAAGGACGAGAAGGATACCAAAGTGCATGAAAATGCTCATGTCTTCCTGGACTTGTTCAAGATGAGAACCACCTGCGACCCTGAGCAGGGCTCTTGCAGGCGGGGTTGTACCTGGATGCTGGCTCGGCTTCAGGGGTGCTGCTCACTCTGTGGTTTCCTGCAGGGGCTCCAGCTTCTAGGAAGTTTCCTGTGTCCCTGCTGAACTACCCCTGTTCCTCTAGAGTGGTTGTGGGTTTCTCCTGGGAGCAAGGTCAGACCACTGCCCTGTTGGCCTAGACCATTGCTTGCTTTTTCAGCCTTAAATTCCAGTGACTCAGGTCATATCCTTTTTGAGACAGAAAATGTTTCATGCAATGCTGTTAACTTTGGTATGTGCCAGATCACCAGGAAGCTTGTTCAATATAGATACTGGGAGTTCACTCCCGGAGTTTCTGAGTCAGCAGGTTTGGGTGGCCCTGGGTATCTGTGTTTTGATGAAATAGTGTGAACTTTTGAAAGGAAAGACTTATTATATAGATAAGCCAAGGAGGTGTGAGTCGTCCTTATATAATCTTTGCATCCCATTTAATTCGGTTATGGTGCTATATATTGCCCACTGGTTCTGAATGTGGAATTCCACGGAATTAAAAAATAAAAATAAAAATAAACTCACAGGAATAGTATGCTTACCAGCGATAAAGCTGGCAAGTAAAACAGTCAGTTTCTTTGTGTAAATGGAATTTTCCAACTTAGAGTAGAAATTCTGTAGATCTTATACTGATCAGAGCCTCTAATTCGATGGTAAGTATATCTGCCTGGATTAGCAAAAGAGAGAATTGAACAAATTACGACTAAATAAATCTCATTTTAGACCAAAAATAAACTTTCAAAATGTGAGGCCCAGGGTTGGAAGTTGGAATGGGGAACATTCCACTAGATAGGAATCAGAAAAATGGTCCCTGCATGTGAAAAGATGAAGAAAAACAAAAGTACTGCAGTCAAGTTAAACCAACGGGGGTAGAAATGCAGAAATGTATGCTCAATGTGGAATGGTTGCTTGAGGGCCGGGCCGTGCTGGCGCCGGTCAGGGTCCAGCTCTGTCTGCCTTGCTTGCTGTTAGTTAAGCACACTCCGCTATCATATTGTATCCATTTAACTGTTGATTTGAAAGCTCCTGAGGAAACAGCAGAAAGTTTCTGCCTGAGCTTTGTGCTGTGCACTCTCCTGCGACATACCGTGGGGATCAACGCTTCACTTTGGTTGTGTCCTCAAGGCCTCTCACATTTTAGAAACTTCACGGATCAAAACCAGTGTCCAAAGCCTGGCTCCATTTGCAGTTGTTGGCCCTGAAATGACGCAGATACATGAAATGACTTCAAGAGCACAGTGGCTTTTCCTCCTTGGGTTAAGTGTAGTCAGGGGAATAGAAGAAAGTGAGAAGAAAATGAGTTTACAGGAGTCCGGGCAGGTCAGAGTGAGAACCTGTGGAAGCAGGACCTGCGGTTGATGTCAGGGAGAATGAGAACAGTCAGTGTTGACGTGGTGCTGACAGCCCTGTTTTAAGCACTCAGTGTAATAACTTACTCCTCATGTGACACTATGGGGTAGCTACTATTATTGACCACAGTTTATGGCTGAGGAAACCAAGGCACTGGTAAGTTAAGTATCTTGCCAGTCATCACACAGCTACCAACCAGCAGGCTCCAGAGTCCAAATTTTTCACTCCTACACTGTAGTGAATAATGTTTGTGCACCCCTGTACTATTTTCTGACAACACTACTGTGGGATCCTCACAAAGCCACATGTTTTACAGCTCAAGAAATGAGGCTTAGAAAACTTAAAGAACATGTCCAACTCAGTGCTGAGCAGCAGTTGAGGGTGTGGGCTCTTCAGTAGGACTGGCTGGGTTGGAAGCCTCTCTACTGCTGTGCAACCTTGGGCAAGTCACACAACTTCTCTGAGCCTCAGTCTTCTCATCTGTAAATGTACAGCAGAGCTGTTTTGAAGTAATGTATATAAACTATTAGTATGTAAATCTTAGTTATTGTTATTATCATTAAGACTTTTTAACCAGAGTGAAACCAGGTCTGATTCTAAAAGCCTGTTTTCTTTCCACTACCTCTACTGCCTTTCTATTACCTTCCTTTCTACTACCAATTGTTTCAACTGTAATTGCTTCATTTTTGAAAGAAAAGGAAATACCGCTTTTTATTAAGAGGGAAATGAGAGAGTTGATACCATGTTTCAACCACTCACTCTTTAGGTGGATCCTCCTTGAGCTCCACAGCGAATTTCCACCTGACCCTTACGGATGTGAATGACAACCCTCCACGTCTGGTCAAGGAATACACAGGCTTATTCTTCTGCTATCCCCTCAAAGCCCCTGGAAGTCTCATTTTTGAGGCTACTGATGATGATCAGCAGTCATTTCGAGGTCCACAGTTTACATTTTCCCTTGGCAGTGAAAGCTTACAAAATGACTGGGAAGTTTCCAAAATCAACGGTGAGTTGTCAAAAGTACATTGAGAAAAACACCAATGGGTGACGAAGTTGGTTTTTGTTTGCCTTGGTATGCGCACAGCACTCAACACAGAGCTTTCTTCCATGCTCCAGGAAGGAAGTTCACGCTTTGGAAACTTGCTCAGGGAAGCTCTCCAGAGGGGAATCATTTTATAGAAGGGACTTGAGCATCCACAGGTTTTGGTGTCCCCGGGGGCTCTGGAACCAATCCCCTGCAGACACTAAGGGCTGACTGTACTTCATTCCTTTTCATTGTAGAGCGATATTCACAATGTGTTATTCATTCACTTATTGATTGTCATTTAGGTTGCTTCCAACTTTTGGTATTACAAATAAAGCTGCTATGAAAATTTGTGAACAAGTATTTTGTAGGAGCAGATGCTTTCATTTTCTTGGTTAAATACCCAGAAGTGGAATGGCTGAGTCATGTGGTAGCTGTTTGGTTGAGTTTTTAAGAAAACGTCAAATTGTTTCTCAATAGTTTGTACCATTTTACATTCCCACCAGTATAAGAGAGTTCTAGTTGCTCAACATTCTCCTCAATAGTTGCTATGCTTGGTCTTTTTAATTTTAGCTATTCTAGTGGGAATGTGATAGTATTTCATTATGGTTTTAAATTGTATTTCCCTAATGACTAATGGTGTTGGGCATCTTTTCATGTGCTTTTTTTGCCGTCCATTTATGTTCATTAGTGAAGTGTCTGGTCAAATATTGTGCCCATTTAAAAAATTTGGCTATTTGGCTGTGTGGCTTCTCTCGCTGAGTCATAGCATTCTTTACATAGTCTAGATACAAGTTCTTTGTCAGGTGTATGTTTACAAATATCTTCTCCCAGGCTGTGGCTTGCATTTTCATTTTGTAACAGTGTCTTTTGAAGGGCAAATTTAAAGTTTTTGATGATGTCTGACTTATTGATCTTTTTTCTTGTATAATTTGTGTGACTTTTTAGGGGATGATGTTTAAGAAATTTTTGCCAAACCCAAGGTCACTAAAATTGTCTATTTTTTTTCCCAAAAGTTTTATAGTTTTAGCTTTTATGTTTAACTCAGTCCATTTCAAGTTAATTTTTGTATATGGTGCATGGTAAAGGTCAAGGTTCATTGCTTTTAATGTATCTGTCTAGTTGTTCTAACTCTATTTGTTGAAAATATCCTTTTCACATTGAATTGTCTTGGCAGCTTTGTCAAAAATCAAGTGACCACATGTATATGGACCTATTTCTGGACTTTCTTTTCTGTGTTCTTGATCTGTTTGTGTATGTTTTACACCAAAGCTATACTGTTTTGGCTACTGTAGTTCTATGATAAGACTTGAAGTCAGGTAGTATAAGTTTTCCAACTTTGTTCTTTTTCGAGGTTATTTTGTCTATTCTAGATCTTTTGCATTTCAATACACATTTTAGAATTTAGCTTGTACATTTCTACCAAAAAAGTCTCTGGAGATTATGATTGGGATCGTGTGACTCTATAGCTGAAACTGAGGGATGGAACAAACTTACGTCTTCCATTCATGAACACGATATACGTCTCCATCCATTTAGGTCTTCCTTAATTTCTCTGAGCTGTGTGTTTTAATTTTCAGGGTATAATTCTTGCAAAATTTCCCCTAAGCGTTTCATATTTTTGGTGCTATTTAAAAATTTTTAATTTTTAAGTAATTCCAGGATAGGGGAATATAATTAATTTTTATGTCTTGCTCTTATATCCTGTAACATTGTTGACCTCGCTTATTGGTTCCCTCTCTCTTTTTTCCTAAGATTCCATAGATTTTCTACATAGACAATCATATTGTCTGTGAATAATAACAGTTTTATTTCCTTTCCAATCTGGATGCCTTTTATTTCTTTATCTTGCTTTATCTCTGGCTAAAGCCTTCAGGACAATGGTGAATGAAAGCAGTAAGAGAAGAAAACACTTGGCTTGTTCTTGATCCTAGGGAGAAAGCATTCAGTCTTTCACCATTAAATGTGATGGTAGTTTTAGTTTTTATATAGATGCCTTTAGCAGATTGAGGACTTTATCTTTTGTTCCTAACTTTCTGAGAGTTGGTTTTTTTTTTTATGAATGGATACTAGAATTTTCAAGTGCTTTTTCTGTATCTACTGAGATGCCTAAATGGTCGATTTTTTTTGGTATGTTAATTGGTTATTGATCAACTTTTGGACCTAAAACCAGTCTTCTGTTCCTGGGATAAAGCCTACTTGGTAGTGAGATATTAGCATTTTTATATATTGTTGCATATGATTTGCTAAAATTTTAAGGATTTTTCCATCTATATTCATGAAGGATATTGGTGGTATTTTTCTTTTATTGTAGGGTTTTTGTCTGGTTTTGGTATTAGAGTAATGCTGGCCTCATAGAACAAGATAGGAAATGTTCTACTTTTTCAATTATCTGGAAGAGTTTGTGTAAAATTGTTTTTTATTTCTTCATTAAAATTTAACAGAATTCACCAGTGAAACCATCTGTGTCCGGAGTTTTCTTTGTAGGAAGTTTTAACTACAAATTAAATTTCTTTAACAGATATAGGGCTATGCAAATTACACTCTTCTTGGTTGACCTTGTTATTTTGTATCTTTCAAGTAATCTGTTGATTTCATTTGATTTGTCTAATTTATTGGCACAAAGTTATTCATGATATTATTTTATTATTCTCTTCATATCTGCCGACCATGTAGTGATATCACCTTATTCTGATGTTGGAAAATTATGTCTCTTTTTTTGCTGATTAATCTGGCCAGAGGTTGTTAATTTTATTCATATTCTCAAAAAACCAGCTTTTGGTTTCATTGATTTTTCTCTTTTTTTCTGTTGTGTATTTCATTGCTCAGATCTTTATTATTTGTTTTATTCTTCTTATGTTGTATTTAATTTGTTGTTCTTGTTCTATTTTTATTACTGCAAAAGCTGAGGCAATTCTTGAGAACTTTTTTCTTTGTTAATATAGGTGTTTGGTGTTATAAATTTATCTTTGTGTCACTTTAGCTGCCTTCCACACAGTATGATGTATTGTGTTTTCATATTCATTTAGTTCAAAATATTTTCTAATTTCTCTTTATATTTCTTCTGTGGCTCATGGGTTATCTAGAAGCATGTTATTTCGTTTCCAAATGTTTGAGAATTTCCTGCATCTTTCTGATTACTGATTTTGAACTTAATTCCATAGTCACCCAGAGAAATTTGACTGGAATACTTTTAAATGTATTGAGACTTTTCTTTCAGTCCTTTGAAGATATTTCTCCACTGTGTTCTGGATTGCTTTGTCTCTTTGTTCCCTTGAATGTAATATGTCCTTTTTTCTGTGGATGCTTTTAAAATTTTCTCTTGATCACTAGTTTTAAGTAATTTGATTATTATGTGCCATAGTTTTGTTTCTTTTTCTTTTTCCTGAGATTTGCTGACCTTCTTGGATCTGAGGATTTAGTTTTCATCAAATTTGGAAAAAAAATTACCAATTATTTCTTCAAGTATTTTTTCTCTTTCTAATTCAGTGTGTGCGGCAACTTTATAGAATATAACTACAGGGAATGATGATAACTGACTGGATTTAGTATTCATTTCTACAGAGAAATCATGGATTGAGAACTTAAAGGACACTTTAGCCTTTTTGACATTATGGTAGGCGCATGTGGAGTGGTGATATTTTGGTAGTTTGACCCATACTTACATCGAGCCATTTCCCAGTCAATCATAATATATGAGGCAAAGATGAGCCTTATTGTTGCTGACCCAGGGGTCTGAAGTTGTGTTTTCATGTCATTCATTTTTTTCCCTATTCTGACAGGAACGCATGCCATACTCTCCACCAAGCACACGGGCTTTGAGGAGGAAATTTACAACATCCCAATCCTCATCAATGATGGTGGTCGGCCACCCTTGGAAGGGGCTATCTCTTTACCAGGTGTGTATTTTGCTGCAGGAAACTTAGGGTAATGTCTGTCACCATGGGTAGTTTGAGGGAATTCTTGTCTTTGATTTGGGATTCTGCAACTGTTCGCTTGAAAATTTGTCCCACCAAATACTGTTCTGCTTTTCAGTTACTTTCTGCACGTGTGTGGAAGGAAGGTGTTTCCGGCCAGCAGGTCAGCAGGCTGGGATACCCACTGTGGGCATGGCAGTTGGTGTACTCCTGACCACCATTTTGGTCATTGGTGAGTATGATTTCTCAGATCCAAGGGTTTCTGTCCTGGGCCTCAGAAATATGAGCTCACCTCAAGCTCTGTCTTCATGGGCTAGTCTGGTGGCTGCTCAGATGGCAACCTAGACAACACCCAAGAATATGGATCACCTGTCAACTATATCAAACTTTCCTGGTTGGGAGACACTGCCTTAGGACCACCCTCTACCTGTCATTGCCTTGTTGGTTATTTTGGGAAATATAACATGAGAGGCTTTAAAGCACAAATTGTTATATTTTGCGCTGTTTACCAAACTTTTATAATGAAAGAGAAAGAAATGCAAGAGCATTTCTGTGCCCTAGGCTCTGTGTTTGATGTGGGGGATACAGTGATGGGTAAGACATACACAGATGCTGCACTCCCGGAGCCTTATGGTCTAGTCTGCTATTATTGGAATAGGTAGAAGTTCGCCTTCCAGTGGAGATGCTGACATACCTGAAATTTTGCAGAACTTCCCTCTGTATATTTGTGTGACTGTGGACACTGATTCTTTATTGCCCCAGAATAATTCCACTCTGGCTTGGCCTGTGGCCTGGCTGGACAGCAGAGTCCCCTATTCTAGCTGTCTTCATTTTTGTGAACAGCTCAGTGCCTCTATACGATAACCCTCTTTCAATTCTTGTCCTCATCACAAGTTAAGTGTTAGAAATAGATTCTTCATCAATTCATGTGCACCTGAGTGAAGGCGTTTACACAGTTTCACATCCTTTCTCTTTCAAAAGAAGGACTGGGATTATTCTAAGTATTCTTAATTGTTCTCTCAGCACCTGGTCTTTTCTGCCATGACCCAATCTGTCACATTGGACTCTAATTCACAGCTCTAAAAGGGATTTCATTTCCTTATACCCTTCCGTCCAAATTGATCATTATTATGACATGCAAGGGCCTTTATGATGTGGCCATTACCCATCCTAACATATGCATGGTGACCATCATTTCTACCTGAGGACTGCAGTCTGGTGCACACCTTTCATACTAATTAAGCTGGCTTTTTGAGGTCCACTCACCAAGATCCCCACTACCTCTATGCCTTTTCTTATTCTATGTGCCCTCCCATCTTGTAAGGATTTTTGAGTTTATGCATCAAATATCAATTTTCTAACATGACCATTTAATCGCATAATTTTACCACAATTTAGGGATTGGATGAGTTTGGGGATATCTAGAGATAGAAGTAATAGGATCTTACAGTTTCATATTCTTACATTTTTCAAAATAAGGTTGAGATTATTGCAAGATTCTTAATGGGTCTCTGAACATCCAGTCTTTCTGTGATGATTCCTCCTGTAAACTTACTGCCAGGTTAATTTCCTTAAACAACTCCTTTTCCCATATTGGTCTCTGATGAATAGTACATGTTTAGTGTTAGAATGAACAATGTAATTTTGTAGGAGTTCAGAGATGGGAGAAACCAGAAAGATTAGGTAGTCTACTCAAGCTGGAGCCATGTGGAAAAAGCCAAAGAAAATGCGATATTTGGCATGGACACAGTGAAAGTAAGCTTTAGGTAGGTGAGCAGGTCAAAGAACAGCTTTCTGGTTGTTCTGATTGGACTTTTTCCCCTAGGGAAGGGGGAAATCAGCCTTTATTGAATATATGCAAAGCTCAGGAACTCTATCAGATGCTTATTCACTTAGTTTTCAGAGCAGTGCAGGCATTAGGTCCTATATTCCTTGATAGAGACCCAGCAATAGGCACCAGCTCAGAAATGATTTGGGACTTGATTCATACTTATTAACAACAAGATAAGTGATAAACTTACTTATCCAAGAAAGCCAGTGTCTAGAATCCCTTATTCACTAGGACAATGAAACTTTGTTGAACCACAAACAAAAATGAAGTTACATGAATCATTTTTTCCTACCAGGATCCTACTTTCTAAATGAATGTGACAAGTTCATTTTAAGATTCCATCCATTTGACCCTGAGTTTTCTCTTTTAGGTATAATTTTAGCAGTGGTGTTTATCCGAATGAAGAATAAAGGCAAAGACAATGTCGAAAGTGCTCAGGCATCTGAAGTCAAACCTCTGAGAAACTGAATTTGAAAAGGAATGTTTGAGTTTATCTACCAAGCGCTATTTCAGTAACACAACCATTTAATCCCATAATTTTACATTTCATCCAACATGTGCACTGTAATTTTTTTACAGATACCCTTTTGCTTTTTAATATTTTATTACTCTTAGTTATTTTGTGTGCTATAGACATTAGAGATATTTTCCATTTTCCCACGACTCTTTTCCCCTCTGTAAAAGCCTTAGCTATTTATCCAAAAGCAAAATGTAAGTGTTTTTCCCCTCTAGGGAAATATGGGCTGATGAAATATTCTGCTCCTTTTTCTTCATCAAGGAACTTTATCAGTTGTCCAACACAGCACTTCCTGGATTCCATTTATGCTTTATCTGATTCCATTCCGTGTCTCTTTGCTCAGGTCTCCTTTGGTATTTTACTAATTTTAAAACATTTGCTGGAGAAACGAACAAAGTGAAGTCTCAAGGAAAAAATAAAAGCAGACTTGTCCCTTAGTTTGAACAGAAACTCTTCAGTGTTATCAGCCTTCTTTAGTCCTGTGTGGCTTATGTTGCTCTTCATTTAAGGTTTTTCCACTTTGGAATGGCACAAGGCCACAGGCCACACAGAGGCCTACTTCATAAACCTTGGTGCAGAAACCAACCGTGGACCGGGTTTACTCACCACCTACCACGCTTACATGCTGCGCATGTGTATATTAATAAAGTTTTGGTTATTGTATATTTAACATGTGGAGGAAAATAAGGAAGCATGAAACAAGTAGTGTCGAAGATCAAGAATAAACGGCTGTGGTTGTTTTTGTTTTCCAAATCTCTTTGGTGCCGCTTCCTGGTTCTTTGCATTTGTTGAGGGAAGGACTGGATAACAATGGTTACCTATCATTTATCAAAATTGTCTCCCATGTAGAATTAGCTCGAAAGGAGGTGTCTACAATGAAATAAAAATTCACTCCTCTCATGACTGTGGCTTGAGGGGTTCAAGGCAGATACGCCAGGAATTTTAAAAATTTAAACAAGAGAACTTTAGAGATTTGAAAGCATTTCTAGGCCCATGGTTGTTGTTTGGCTCCTGATCTGAGCTTTGAAAGCATTCAACATTACACAACCTCTTCGAATTTTCTGGAAAAGAACTCAAGTCCAAAAAAGGTGCTCTTACAATGAAGGCTAAAGCAGGCCACAGAGTTGTGCTTTTCATAAATAATCCTCTTTGTGGGCTTCTATTATACTTTTTAAAGTCAAAAAAGTAAAACAAAAAAATATCCAAACTGTTTCTAAGACCTCAGTATTGCTTTCTCTTATATTATCCTGTGCTTCAAACTCTTTTTACTTCTTTCTTCACACACAGTTCATTGGAAGTCTCCTAATGAGTAAGGTTCTCTCCTGTCTCACCACACTTTAAAAGATACATCAAAAGAAAACAAAAATCCAAGAGTGGCAAAAGCAAATTTACTTTACAAATTATCCCCCAACCTAAGGAAGAGTCTAAATTTCTCAGCAGCTTGTTTAGGTACTTTACTTGCGTATTTTTGAACAAGAGTGTTTGCAACACGACATTTAAGTTATTTAAAATTTTATTATTGCTTGACCTCCTTATTTTCAAAAAATCTTATCGTTACTGAAGACTGAGGCAGTCCCGAAACAGGTCTGCTGAGGTGAGCGCAGGCGTCTCTCTTGTCTCAATTCGGTGTTATCCTCTTTGGACCAACTTGTATCACCTAATAGTAGGCAGATCATACAGCAATTCTTCTCATCTAAGATCATTGATTCGTATTCATACTTCTTGTGTTGTTTTTTCCCTGGGTGGGCCCTCCCTCTCAACCTTCTCTATCTTCCACGACCAGATCTCACCCTTTCTTAAGGGCTTAAAGATCAGTTTAAATACTGTTGCCTCTGGGAAGTCTTCTCTGATTTCCTACAGAAGACCAGGCCGCGCCTCATCTAAACTTCTACACTGCAATGAGAAAAATTGTCTGGCCAGGATCCATTCCCTCTTCTGGTAAGAGCAGCTCCATTTCCCATGGGAAACATCTCCCTCAACCCCAATCAGTCTATTTAGTTTGGGTAGAGCCAACCCTCTGTTTATCCCCATACCCCAACTCTAGAGATGGGCACTTTATCTCAGTGAGACTCATTTCTAGAATTTTACAGAAACTTTAGGAAAAGAGCTCTCTTTATATGAATTTGCTAAAGCAGTAGGAAGTAATTTTAGAGCATTCCAGTCACCACAAGAGGTGAGCCTACCCCAGAATAAGGACCACAGAGTCAAGAGATGAGAGGAGAAAATTGGGGGAATATTGAGTACCTGGATCCAGCTGTGTCTGAAGCCAAATTTGCCCTGAACTTTTCCATCCTGTGAGCCAGGTCATTGCTTTTTCACTTAAAGCTCAATGGATTTCTGCTCCTTGCAACCAAAAGAGTGGATATTTGCACCTCGCTTACGGCCTTTCTCATGCTCTACAATTAGTGCCCGTTTATCTCCCCAACTAGTCTGGGACTTCTCAGAATCCTCTCCACGCCACTATGACAAGTTTTGGCTCATAGTGGCTCCCCAATAATTTTTTGAAGAATGAATAAATGAAATAGTGAATTTGTTTTGGCTATTTATGCTGTTGTCATTTAAGTGCCACCTGTTTGACAAAATTAGTACTAACTCATTCTTTATGTTCACTTAAAGTATCCTCAAAGACTCCTTAAACTCCCACTTCACCACATTCCTTTCTCCTACATACAAAACCTGATACTCCACTCAAACATCTTCAGAGCTAGCTATAGTGGTAAATGAGGCATGTGAGTGACAAAGATCCCCAAGAATTTCTGACTGGTTAAGAAATAACTGTGAGACTGAGAAGGTCTCAGGGGTGGGTGTGGGAGGTATAGGTGGCAACTCTTGTGGATGGCTATGTAGCAAGTCTCAGGGGTTTCTGGGAGCGGTAAATTGAGTGGAGGTCTCAGGGTGTCAGTCTATGGTCTAGCTAACCCTCAAGCGAGAAGCTGAGATTACCTTGGAAGTACCTAATGCAAGAAGGAAACGATTTGCTTCCAGGATTCTGTACAATGCTATGTGTACCATGGGAGCTTGTTAACCTTAAAAGTTACCCGAAAAGATACAATATCTTACAATTCAACTTAAAAAAAATCATTGTAAGTGTATAGTTCAGTGGATTTAAATACATTCATGTTGTTGTACAATCATCACCACTATCCATTTCCAGAACTTTCTCATCTTCCTAAACGGAACTCTGACCACTAAACAACAACTCCCCATACCAATCCTTTCCCCAGCTCCTGGCAGCCACTATTCTAATTTTTCTGTCTCTAGAAATTTGACTATTCTAGGTATCTCCTATAAATGGAATCATCCAATATTTGTCCATAATATCAATGTTTTAAAACAAGTTTTAAAATAATAACTGAGAGAAAAACAGAAAGTAGCATTCAAACCTAGAAGTTACCTCATGAAGAGACTATCTCAAGGCTAATGCTATTCTTTATTTTGTCTGAATTCATGTGAGTCACACACACAAATGTACATTTTTACACACATGCAAAGATAACTACACAACGTATACACAATGCATATGAGTTTCCTGTGGTGAGGAAACCAAGACACTTGCATTGCTCCCACTTTTCTCCTGACAAAAGCCTGTCTCATTCTGGCTGAGTCCCAAGAAGTGCGATCAGCCGTTGGATGACCAGCTGTCTACTACAGGGGTTCCCAATGGATGCATGTTGGAATCACCTGGGGGAGTGTTTCAAAAATACTCATTCCAGGGTGTCATCCCAAACTGAATTAGCATCTCTGGGCAGGGGGCCCTCACTTTCGCATTTTAAAAAAGCTCCCCAAGTGATTCTAATGTGCAACCACAGCTGAGAACCCTCATCCCAAACAATCCCTGTAGGATCAAGTTAGTACCAGGCTGGTGTGGAATACGATGCTTTTCAGGTTCTGAATCAGTGTCCTTCTTCAGAACAACATCAGCTCCCTAATTCTCTCAACTTTCTGGGCACCCTTAACCCAAACCAGTCCTTCCCAGACCCTTGCCCAGAAGCAAACACGGACCATGAGTGATCCAGACCTCAGGGAAGGTAGCAGGGGCTACTGGCAAGAGGCCATACAGAGATCCTTCAGACAGCAGCCTGGTGGGGCCAGACCCAGGTCTCTCTGCCGTCACGTTGGAACCTGCGAGCTCCAACTATGAAGCCAAGAAGAAAGCAGCTGGTTTCACCTGCAGGAGAGCAGCCCCTTTGTAGGTCAGAGCTGAGCAATGAGCAGCAATGCTTCACTCTTCACCATAGATGCATCTCTCAAAAATTATTCTAAAAGTACGGGTTTGTATAAGGTGACTCACTTGTGCTTGGAGAGTTAGCTGTTTAAAGAAATATTATGGACAATGTAAAAAACAAAGCCTACTTTTTTGTAACACAATTACTTCCCATTTTATTGGCTTTCCATTTTTACATACTAGCGTGATACTCCATTTGACATTTCAAAATGATTTCCTGAGTATGTGCTATGTGTTAGTCATTTGTAAGCCATCTGGACCCTTAAGACAAGGAGGATAGTTTCCTGAGATGGTAGATAACTCTAAAAGGTAAGGGGCTGCCTGGAATCCAGGTCTAATAATGCTGATGGCTAAACCTCAAGTCACACTTGAGGCCTCCATGAACTATTTGTCTCCAATAGTCAATGGTTTCTTTGGACAGAAAGCAAAGCCCCCTTTTCTCATGTGATCCTGACCCTGGGAGAGCCAGCTGAGTGGGCAGTGAGACAGGAAGGACAGGCGGAGAAGGGGCAGGTATAAGAAACAAGTGATCATCTGATTGAGAGAAACTATTTTCATTTTTCCCATTGCAACAGTTGGGCTGTTGTGTAAGTCCAGGATTTGAAAGGCTACATTTGGAAGAGAAGAGGGTGTGCACATGGGAGGTGGGAACAAAAATAGCACATGTGTTTACCTAGCAATTTTAGTTTCTTTCTTGAATTAAGCACAGGACTGGGAGGAAATGAATGTCTTTTTGAAAACAGAAGATAAAACTGGGCCTCTTTGACTCCTGGCCAAGAAAAGATCCCAAAGGCAGAATTTCCTGTGGTTCTGTTCAGGCTTAATCAAAGCCAGGCATGGCCATGGTTGGTAGCAGACACAAACAACCAGGGAAAGTTTCTTAAAGTTGCCAGGTTGGCTTTGGGGCAGGACAGGAGAGACCCTGGCTGAGGTTTCCTGCTGAGTTTTGCCTTTCAAAGTGGGATCTCAGACAGCCTTCCTGGGGCCTACAAGGGGGAGTGATTTCCCTTTGTAAGCAAATGTGGCCTGGTGCATGCTTGCCGAAGTCCTGCCATAGTTTGTGCCAAATGTTGGCATTGGGGTAAGACTTCCACAGGGTTTGAGTTCTTCCTGGGCTATTCTCCATCCTCTCAACTTAGCTTCTCCTGGCAGTACCACACTTGTCCAGGCAGGGAACTTGCTTGCGTCCAGGTAGGTACCAGTGTGTTCTCAAGGAGGGGCCTCCAATAAGCTGAGGCCAAGATGGAATTAGACAAGGAAAAGATTTATGGGAGGAAAGGCCTGTAAGAGATAAAGAGGAGGAACAGGAGAAGGCAAAGGGAGCCCCGAACCATGATGGAAATTTGATAGCTGTCAAAGAAGCAAGGAAGGAAGATTGTTAGGAAGAGTCTCAGGCCATCACACAACTCTGAGAAAATCTGGTCTGGGAAGATGCCAAGGGCCCAAACAGAGATTTGGATGAAACCCGCCAGCTTAATACCCCTACGGTGCCCAATCACTGATTGGTGGTGTGATCCTGAGGGTGGGAGTGGCAATCAGCTAGTTCCTGCAACAGGGCCCTCGAAGGAAGATCTGAGCCTGTGCTTTCATGGCTGTCAGTTTGCTCTTTTGCTGTTTTACTTATTTGTCAAACATTTATCGACTCCCACTATGGCCAGATACTGAGTTGGTCACTGGGAATACAGATCACAGTAATCAATTCTACAAGGTTTACAATGTGTCAGGCATTATTCTAAATGCCTTACAACATATTGTCATTGACTCCTTGCAACAACTGTATGAGGGAGATGCAATTATTATGCCTATTTTACAGATCAGAAACTGTGATAAAGGTTAAGTAACTTGCTCAAGGTCACATACTGAATAAGTGACCCCAGCAGCCTTACTTTAAGGCCCAGGCCCAAATCTACAATATTTCATCTAATCTAAGGTGCCATCAATTGTAAGATGCATTGTAATCTTATGTGATGCTAAGAAAGAACATAGCACTGTCAATTAACTTTGCCATGCCATTGTTAGTAAGGTGCATCCTTACTTTCAGAGATGTTAAAATGTGAATTCTAGAGTCAAGAGTTGTTACACAAAGGCACTGTCTCCGTTCTCTAGGACTTCACAATTGCACAAGGAAGACAGACCTAAACAATTGTCATGCAAAGCAGAGAGGAGCAAGCATCACCAGATGAAGCACTCGAATTGCTACAGTGGCAGAGAGAGGAGCACTCATCATTTCGGCCTGAGGTCCTCTGTGAACCCCTCATAGAATGGGCGGCACCCAGTGCGCCTTAGGGATTCTCCAAATAGAACAAGGAAGGGTGGAATTGGGAAATTTTGGATATTTAAGGGCCATGGCTGATAATACTAATAATATTGTAACAATAGCTAATCATTTATTAAACGCTCGCCATGTGTCAAGTGCTATGTTAAAGGCTTTTCATGCATCATCCCATTTAATCCTCACAGAAACCCTATGAGAAAGCATTCTTATTAGGCCCATTTTACAGGAAAGGAACCTGAGGCTCAGGAGGTGAACTGATTTACCCTGCAGTGCACAGCTAGTGGACAGAGGCAGGATAAGAATCTCTGGCAGCCCAGCTCCCAAATTTCAGTTTTAACCACACTGCTGGACCACCTCTCAGAAGTGAGTTAATTTGATAACACTGTATTATATAATTGAAATTTGCTAGGGGAGTAAAACTTAAATGTTCTCACCAAAAAAAAAAGTAAATACGTGAGGTGATGGATGGGTTAATTAACTCCATAGGGAGAGTCCTTTCACAGTGTCTACGTATATCAAATCATCACATACTATGCTTTAAATATCTTGCCGTTTTACTTGTCAATTATACCTCAATAAAGTTGAAAAAAAGAGAAGCAAATTAGTGATGAGATGTACTCACGAAAGTCATTCTTATTCACTGAGCTCTCCATTTCCTTAGAGAAGCATGAATTAGGGTTGGACGTTGTCAAACACAAGGACCGAAGAGAGACCTTTGGGAGTCCAGACTGACATTGGGCAGACGATGATTGATGGGCAGGAGATTCTGGAAGTGTTGGTGCAAAACTAGGACCTCTCAGCTATTTCAACTGTTGAGTATTTGCTCAAAGTTTACTCTGAGCAAAGGTCTGTGCTGTGCATCGAGGGGACAATTGAAGGAAGTCCTGAGCTGAGCACCAAATGTTGAATGAATGAATGAATGCCCACCGCTGACACCATCTCCTGCCTCCTGCCCATTGCTCACCATGCTTTAGTCACACTGACCATCTGCCACTTCCTTGAGGAGGTCGAACCCCTTCCACTTCTCTTCCTTTACACGTGCCTCTGCCTGGAACATTCTTCTACCCCAGCCCCTGTCGTGTGGCTGTCCTTTTCTCTTGCTTTATGTCCCAATATAAAAGTTACCTCCTCTGAGATGCCCTGCCTGTTATTTTACAACACAGGGCCTATTAATTTCCTTGCTAGCACTTTTCATAGTGTGTAATTCTGTCCTTTGTTAGTTTGTATCTTTAGGGGAGAGAACTTGTTCACCATTGTGTCCCAGCACTGAGCATGGTGCCCAGCATATAGCAGATGTTCCATATTTGAACGGACAAATGGCTTATCTTAGAATCTAATTATGGAGCTAAGATGTACATCTGTGACACAGAAAATACTTAGCTGCTGAACTGCTCAAAGAATGGAGAGGTTGATGTGTGCAGAAACTGTCAAGGAGACGTAAGCATTGAACCAGGTGAGCAGAATTCAGAGACTTAGGGATGGACAGGGAGGAAAAACCAGCTGGGGAAGAAAATGCAGTCTGTGAGAGGACAAAAAATAGCTTTCTCTTCCATGCAGGTTTGAAGCATCTTCCTTTTCAGTATCTGGAATCACCCCAGCTTTCCTCACCTCCAGAGTTCCCCTTGTACTTATTGGACAATGGCCTAAGGCCATGATGGCCAGTTGTCCAGCCTTCTTTTCCTAAGGTGCTTTGGAGGGCTCGCTTGGGGGACTGGACACAATAATGAGACTGAACTCTCATACAGCTCCTCAGCCTAGGAATGAGGATGTTTTGGGGAAACCATTATGGATGCTGTCCTCATTTTCACTGGGTGTCATGGACAAAGCAATTCCCAATGTCCAGAAAGGACCTCAGATGGCCAAATTTTAGAATCCCCTCAAAGATTTTAGAAGCAGACGTAGATCTCACCAGTTATAGTGTCTTCAGTCAGCTCTTCCTTTTTTGGTTTGGTTTTTTTAGGATGATTAGTCCTGAGCTAACATCTGCCCCAAATCCTCCTCTTTTTGCTGAGGAAGACTGGCCCTGAGTGAACATCCATGCCCATCTTCCTCTACTTTATATGTGGGATGCCTGCCACAGGATGGCTTGACAGGCAGTGCAGAGGTTCGCACCCGGGATCCGAACCAGTGAACCCTGGGCTGCCAAAGCAGAAAGTGCGCGAACTTAACTGCTATGCCACCAGGCCGGCCCCCTTTCTTTTTTTAACCACACAGAAATATAATAGAACAGATCATTTGATTCACTCACTGAATTATGTACTTGCACAACTTTGAATTTCATAGGTTTCCATACTATACATTTTGAAAGTCAAGACTTGTTACCATTTTATATGTGTTCTGCCTGATATTCAATATGCATTTATCTATTTTACTTGTCTAGAAGGATATCTCTCTATAGAGTATCAAGTCTTCTTTTTGTTATTTATTCATGTGTTTGCCTCCTCCCACCCCATCCCCATCAAGAACACACAACGAGCTCCTTGAGGGCAGGAAACCATGTCTTATTATTATTGTAAATCTGTTGCCAGCAAAGAATCTTCAATAAAACAGCTTCTTGGTAAATGTTGAATTAAATTGAAGCATTCCAAGACTTTCTACAAGTTCAGTTCTCTGCTCTTTTTAGCAGAGCAAGTTGCCTCAATTCACCTGAGCCCAAATTTGTTACCTGTTAATCATATAAACCGAAATCCAAGTCCTCCTTGTCAAAGACTATTAAAGAGCAGAAATCTCATTTTAGCCTTAACTGATCTGTGACTTAATTTGGGAAGCCTCTCCTTACCCTAGATTAGACATTGTTGAACAAAAATATGGAAGAATGAACTAAAAATAATTCTCTGCTATAATGGAACAACAATTCAAAAATCTAAGCAAAAGTCTTTGCCACAAACCTCAATCCTTTAAGAAGTTTCTGGCTATTTCAAAATTTGAAGGGAATATTAATTGCCACATTTCAGCCAAGGACAACACCATGCAATGGAGTTAGGAATGAAATCATTTGGGTATGTGTTTTCTGGAATCCTGCCCTGAATAGTTTTCTTGACATATGCCCAGCTCTTTAATACAGCTTAACATTAGTAATGCTCACTGCCTTTTTATTAAATCATCTTTAGAATATAAAGAAAGCATGGAAAAATGCTCACAGTGAAGGAAAGGAGAGAGAAGTAAGGCATAAAGCATTTGTTGAGGGTGAGGAGCATTCACCCTGAAGGTGTAGGGCGAGGCCTGCTCTGTCAGTGAGAGCCTTATCTGGAGTCAGCTCAATAGCTGACTTGATATCTGCTCCCTGGATCAGGACACTGAATTTAGCTAAGGTCATCTTCTTTGGATTCATGCTTTATTTACTTAATCCACAAATTACTATTTATTGCTTTTTTATTCCTAAGAAGCAGGCAGAAAGTAGTGGTAACAACCACTTTGTTCATCCAAATTCCTTTCCTTTTTCATGCAGATTAATTGTCTCACTCAACAGAACCCTGTCAGGTCTTCAGGAGGAATTTTGAATTTTCCCAGACTCCAGCTTCAGGGACTCTTCCACCAAAAGATTATTAAGTAAAAGTTTACAGTGCTTTTTACCCACCTTGGATCATTTTGTCTCTGGTATTTCACCATGATTAGAGCCTGATCCTAAGATCAACTGGAAAATATTTTAAGGAAACGAAAGGTATGAAAACCTTTTTGTGAGACCAGAACCGTGGAGTCACAAAGAGACTTGGTAAAGGCTCCCCAACAGCTGGGGACAGTCAGCCAGAGAGTGATGCAGGATTCACAAACTATGCTAAAAGTTTTGGCACCCTGGCGAAGGCTCTGAAATGTTCCAGTCATTAAATTACTCAACAGAAATCACTTTCAGATGAGCGAATTCAGGACAAACATCGCCAACTTTTTAAGCCACGTAGTATGTTCCAAACAAAATGGAAAACAATAAAGAAGGATGGTCTGTTCTTACCATGCTGCTTGTGCAGGTGATTTCAGATTTAACACAAGGAAAGTGGAGTTAAAAGAAATCTCCAGTACGTCTGCCCTCAGAACCAATCAGGTGAATATAGAAACCTTGGACAACTGATTGATTCAAAGGAGTTTAATATTTAAATGGTTCTGCCAATTGGTAGTTAATGTCAGGACACCTAATACATGGCAGATGCTCACTAAATGTCCCTTTCATTGATACATAAATACATGGATAAATGACATTTGATGACAAGAATAAGGTGAAAACTCTTAAAGTTTGGCAGAGTAAGATGGCCCTAAAAGAGAGAATAAAAACAGTGGCCAAAAAAAGTAAGACAAAAACTTCAGACTAAAATGTTGACAAAACTTAGAGAAGAAAGTTGTAAAAAAAGAGCGAGTGGCTGACAAGGTCAAATGAAATAAGATGCGTGGAAAACAGGACTGATAAGTGTCAAGTGGATTTAACAACAAAGTGGTAAGCTGGATGATAATAGTTGCAATATGCATACGAGATTAATTCAGTAGGCAGCCTTTAAAATTGCCCCCAACTCCTGGCATTCACACCCTTATATAATTCCCTACCATGAGTACGGGCTGCATTGAGTGACATAATCCTAGTATCTGGCATAAGTGATGGACATCACTTCTGATATGAGGTAACAAAAAGTCTGTGGCTTCTCTCTTGGGCTCTGGCTCACTCTGGCTCTCTCATTTACTTTTTTTTGGAGGAAGCCAGCTGCCATGTTGTGAGCTGCCCTAAGGACAGAGTCACATGACAAAAAACCCTGGCATTTCTTGCCAATAGCCAGCATGGACCCGAGGCCTCCAGCAGTCATGGGTATACAAACACATTCCTGCAATCATTTGCTGTGTTAGGAATAGGTATTACTACATAGAGATTTCTTTCATTTACCTCAGGAAATACTGCTATGTCATTGCTCAAGATCACATTGTAGTCATTTTCTCACCTAGCAGAAAAGAGTGTTGGCCCTATGGACTTATGGATGGACACAGAAGACATCCTTCCTAAATGACTAGGCTGAGAAGGTGGATGTTTTCTCACACTCCATTTACTCTTTGGTCTCCTAATTCATGACTTCTATTGCTTCAAGATCTATTTAGAAAATTTCAATCTGATTTGACTAAAGGTGTGAAATAGATGACTAAGAGCCAAAACAAAATATTCCAGAAATTGTGATCTTTTAAAATGGGAATTGTTTTCTTTGTTTTTGAGGAAGATTAGCCCTGAGCTAACATCTGTGCCCATCTTCCTCTACTTTATATGTGGGATGCCTACCAAGCATGGCTTGTCAACCAGTGCCATGTCCGCACTGGGGATCCGAAACAGTGAACCCTAGGTCGCTGAAGCGGAACATGTGCGCTTAACCACTGCGCCACAAGGCTGGCCCCGAGACTTATTTTAAAGTCACTTTCTCTTTTAACGAAAGATACCTGAAGAAAAACGTTCAACAAGATTGACTAACACAGCCACTTGGATGTGGTTTTTGGTATAGGAAATATTTTGAGGTAACCATTTTGACCCCAGTGTTCTGATGCTTCATCAAAATGAAAAATTTCTGTTTCTTTTTTTAAATTACCAAATGATGTACCCAACAGATTAGTCGATCTCTCTTTTCTGATCCTCTACTATCCTAGACCCTGTGGATCTTAATTTTCAGGTAGGAGTTGATGATGGAATGAAATTTCAGGATGGGGTAAGGATGACAACTTCACTGTATTGCAGAATGATGTTTAAAAATTTTAGTGGGATAATTTTTTGGGGGGGCCGTTAAAATAATCTGATTATCAATATGGCCATTTCAAAATATCAAGGCATACTATTTTTCCTAATATCCTTTTGTCTTTGTGATCATTACTAAATGAGCAGTGTCCACTACCATACCTCTACTCAAATGTGGTTTTCCAGCTTTAAATGTGGATGGGCAGTGGTTCTGTAATCTATGTGCCATCAAATGAGCTCCCTGGAATGCATTATATTATAGCGTTTAAGAGTACAAGACCTGGTTTAGAATGCAATAGTCCCCCCTTCTCCATGGTGGGTATGTTCCAAGATTCCCACTGTCTTTCCTGAAATTGTGCATAGTACCAAATCCTATATATATTATGTTTTTTCTTATAATACGTACCTATGATAAAGTTTATTTTATAAGTTAGGCATAGTAAGAAATTAACAATAACTAACAATAAAATAGAACATTTATAACAATATATAGTAATAATCCCACAACTAGAAGGACCTGCAACTAAGATATACAACTATGTATGCGGGGGGTGGGTTTGGGGAGATAAAAAAGCAGAAAAAAAAAAAAGAAGATTGGCAACAGTTGTTAGCTCAGGTGCCAATCTTTAAAAAAAAAAACATATATATATAATGTATATATATAGTAATAAAGCTTACTGTAGATGTTAGAAATCTCAGCTTATGATTTTTTTCTTTTTTTTCTTAAGTCAAGAACTTTCACCTTTTCATTTAAAGGAAGCACTTTACAGCTCCTCTTTGGTATATCCAAATTGCCAGTGTAGGGGAGGAAGACATTTCCTCTACCCACTGTGTGTTCTTCTGGCCGGAGAATGAATTAAATTCACATGAGACAGAATAACAGGAGAAAATTAAACAAGGCTTTATAACATGTATACATGGGAGAGGCTCAGGCAAGCTGAGCAACTCACCAAAATGTCTGAAGCCACCACCTTAAATATCCTCTTCAGCTAAAGACAAAGGAGGATGTTGGCGGTGGGGGAAGTCAGTTACAGGAGGTTATCAGACAAGTACAGTAAAAAAAGATGCAGATTTAAGTCCTTGCCTTTGGCATTGATAAGAGTTGCTAGAGAGAAGGTCATCTCCCCTTCTTCCTGGTACAGAGAGGGAGACACCTTTACAGATGGAGATTTCCTTTACAATGTAAATGTCTCCCAATAAAGGGCAAGCAAATTCCACCCCTCAGAGTTGCCTTCCTGTCTGCAGTTGCATAAAAGCAACCAGCCCCAAACAATCCTCACGCCAAAGAGACATATCTGGGAGTGGCCAATTCCAGGCACCCACAGCAGCATCACTACTCTTGTGCTTTAGGGCCAGTAAAATAAGGGTTACTTGAACACAAGCACTGTGATACCACAATAGTAGATCTCATAGCTACTAAATGACTAAGGGGGGGGTAGCAGGTAGTGTATGCAACATGGATACACTGGATAAAGGGGTGATTCACATCCTGGGCAGGATGGAGTGGGACAGCACAAGATTTCATCACACTATTCAGAATGGTGCACAATTTACAACTTATGAATTATTTATTTCTGTAATTTTCCATTTAATATTTTTTGACTGGGGTTGACTGGGGGTAACTGAAACTGTGGAAAGTGAAACTGTGGATAAGGGGAGACTACTGTACCATTGACTAGCAATATAACACAGGGAAAACTATTAATATCTTTGAATGTTAGGCTTTTCTTTTGGAGAATGGGTTTAATAATAGTATTTATATAGATTAAATGAATTGATGTAAATGAAACCCTTAGCAGGCTGCTTGGTACAGTATATTATGTATTATTAGTAATGTTATCAGAAATAGATATTTTTAAATTGGACCTAGTGATTCTGTTAATAACATCATAATGTTGATAAAATATAGATAAGAATTATGTCAGATTTATTAATATCGGTGGTTCCCAACCATGGCTACATATTAAAAATCATCTGGAGAAACTTCACCTTCCTGTGAAGATGGAGCAAGATGTCTGGACTTAACTTCAGACTGTAAACATCTGGAAAATTGGACAAAGTAGATGAAATAATTGTTTTTGTGCATTGGAGAACAGGCAGCACATGACTGTGATTCTTGAGAGAAGGGAAAGAGACAAAGTGAGCCCTGTGAATCTTGTGAATGCCCCAGGCTTCTGCCCAAAGGCAATTTATGGACCATGACACAGCAAGGGGGAATCCAAAGAGAGTGTGGCAGACTTCCTGAATTGAAGGGTGAAGATAAGAGTTTGGGGAGGCTGAGGCAGCTGAACTTGTGAGAAAGAGTTCCAGAAAGGAGAGAGTAACAGAGAAAAAGAACTAGAAAAAATTGTGTAGCTCTTCCCTCGAGTCTTTGCTGAGTACTGTGGTGTGTGCACAGAGTCTGAAATTCCACAAGGCTAGGCACTGAAGGACCACAGAGTTATAAGCTGAATAATTCCCAAAGCTTACACAGGGAAGGGAGAGATTTGAGCTCCGACCAACCAGATTGGTGAATCCCCTTTGATCACCCACGACATTCAGTGGAGAACCCAGAGGAGTCACATCATAATAATAGGACCCTACCATTTTTGGAGTGAAAAATACTCTAGGCCCACCCTAGCAAAGCTTAAAAACTGGCTTTGAAGAGGTAAACAAAAAGTTAACTGGTTGCAATGTAAAACCTAACACTCTTTAAAAAAATACAATAAAATCCAGGCACTCAACAAAGTAACATTCACAAATATCCAACATCCAATAAAAATTTACTAGACGTAATAAGAAGGAGAAAAATGTGATGCATGAGTAGGAGTCAATAGAAACAGATCTGGAAATGACATTGATAAAGAAACTAGCAGACAAGGATGTTAAAACAGCTATTATAACTATATTCAAGTATTTAAAGGAAAAAATATAGCGAGGAGATCAATAGAAAATATAGATAAGAACCCAAGCAGAAACTCTAGAGATGAAAACACAATGTGTGAAATTTTTAAAAGTTCATTGGACAGTATTAATAGCCAATTAGCCATTATAGAAGAAAAGATGAGTGAACTTGAAGACATAACAATAGAATTTATCAAAACTGAAGCACAGAGAAAAAAACTTCAAAAAATGAGCAGCTCAAGAAAATAAAAAGACAAGTCACAGACTAGGAAAAAATATTTACAAAAGATATAACTGATAAGGGATTGTTTTACAAAATACATAAAGAATTCATAAAATTTAACAATAAGAAAATGACAAACTGATTAAAAAACAGGAAAAGATCTGAACAGATACCCCACCAAAGAAGATATATGGAAGACAAATAAGCATATGAAAACGTGCTTAACACCATATGTCATCAGCAAATTCCAAATTAAAATAGCAATGAGACACTACTACAAAAAAGAAACAAAATGTTTTGAATTAAATGGAAATTAAAATACAACATATTAAAATGTGTGAGATGTAGCCAAGGCAGTTCTTACAGGAAATTTTATAATTTTACATGTTTATATTAGACAAGAGCAGGGCCTAAAATCAATGATCTAAACTTTAACCTTAAAAAACAAGAAGAGTAAATTAAACCCAAAGTAAATGGAAAAAAAAGAGAGAGAAGACACAAATTTCCAGTATCAGAAATGAAAGAAGGGATATCACTACAGAGCTTACAGACATTAAAATGACAATAAGGTAATATGACGGACAACTTTATACTAACAAATTAAAAAATTTAGATGAAATGGAAAACCTCTTTGAAAGTCTCAAATTACCAAAACTGTCTCAGGAATAAACAGGTGATTCATATGCAGTCAACATAGCTGAGCCACTGTGTCCTATTGAAAACCATTGATTTGGATCAGATTTTACCTAAATATATCAGTGGACCAAAATTACAGAAGATTTGAGCTGGATTAGACTGTCCAAATAAAGCCAAACAACCCACTGAACAATAAAATATACAATTGCAGTTGATGGCTACATCACCAAGCAAATCTCCAAATATTTTTTCATTGACTTGATTAAATGACTTGAGTCAGTTATATAAGAGTTTTATAAACATAGCCTTCAAGACTCAGATGTGAAGGCACTGTGGGTTGGCTTACCCAACACCCAACATCCATTCCCAGTGCCCTTCTCTCTTGCTTATTTTCTAAGCCTCCCTTGCAGCTAGATTATGGTGGCCATAGGCCACCATTCCGGTAAACGATTTATAAGCAGATGTCTGCTAAGGGTGGGGGAAACACCTTGATAAAAGGAGACAAATGTTCAGCAGCCATTCTGCAAATGAGACAGTAGTCCTAGCATTATTGAACTGTTGAATCAGTAATGCCCTCTGTTGATTGTTATGTGAGAAAAATTCCTATTTATTTAAACATTTGAGGTTGAGTTTTTATTTACTTTTGAGCAAACGTGATCGTAACAGAAGAAGTCTAGGACACATTTATATACTTCCATAACCAAGGCAGCAACTAAGACAAAAAGAGAGGGGCCGGCCCACTGGCCGAGTGGTTAAGTTCGGCGTCCCAGGGTTTCGCCGGTTCGGGCCCTGGGTGCAGACATGGCACCACTCGTCAGGCCATGCTGAGGTGGCATCCCATATGCCACAACTCAGAGGACCCACAACTAAAGTACACAACTGTATACTGGGGGGATTTGGAGAGAAAAAGCAGAAAAAAAAAAAGACAAAAAGAGAGATGTTGATTCAGCTCTTCCCTCCACTGGCTATAAAATCCTAGAACCATTCCTCAGCATCAGTGAACCTGAGTTTTGACATCAATAGATTAATAATAATAATAACAATAATAGCTATCTAGTGAAGACTCAGAGGAGGAACAAATAACAGGCTTCAGAATCCATTTTGGCCACTGGAAAGAAAGACAGCATGCCAGTACAGGAATTCTTACACATCAGGATGGTTAAATCTAGGCTGTGATTCTCCATGTGTCATAATAAAACTTTGTTAAGCACCAGTTTTAGCACGAATTAAGGAGTCTTGAAACATTTTAGAGTTATATAGACTGAGAAGGGGTCAACTCCTAAGAGGACAAGGAAAAGTAAATTAAGCACATTCAATATTTCTCCAACAGAAGACTGTGGCAGTATTTCACATGAAGGAATCTTTGCTTCTGTGATTTACTTTGAAATTCCCATGACCCATGTTTCTTTCCACATGACAAACCACCAGAGTTCCCCAGAAGAACTCCTTGTTTAGCAGATATTTGTGGTCAAGGTTCAGAGAAATTTTTTCCCATAAATGGCTTGTGCTCTAACCATTTGGAAGAAAGGGAGCTCACAGAATTTCACAAGACAACTGAAGCCCAGGCAAAACCATGCAAACCAGCTGGGCATGTATGCAAATGAAGTAAGACAGAGTCATATGCCACTTCCAGTTGAAAAAGAGGGGCATTGAGGTTAGAACCCACACAACCATGATGGCTTTCCTTTCTTTCTAGAAAAATGGAGCTCTGTTAGCTCACTATTCTAACTGGTTTCTTGTATACAAAGAAGGGCTTTGGCATCACCCAGTTCCACCACTTACCAGCTGGCTGTGTTGACATTGGGGAAATAACTTAAACAAGCTTGCCTCAATTTCCTCGTATGTAAAATAAAGATAATAATGGCTCCTCCTTAATAATAATAATAACAATAGTAAACATTTATTGAGACCTTACTGCATACGGAACACTATTTTAAGCATATTAAATATGTTAAACTCATTTAAGTCTCACAACTTTATGACATAGATTCTATTATTATGATTGCATTTTAAGATGCAGAAATTGAAGAAAGAGTAAGAGCCTTTCCTGAGGTTACACAGCTGATAAATGGCAGAGATTATATAGAGGCTGACTGCTAGGATTGAATGCCATAATGTATGTATCTAAAACCCTACCTGGCACATAGTAGGTATGTTCCATAATAAATGCTAGTTGTTATTTCTGGGTCATCTTCTGCCCATGATGTCACCTTAGTAACAATTACAGAAATCTATTGGAGGTCACGAGTTGGGCAAGCAGCACAAATAAAAACACTGAATCTTTCTATCGAAAATCAAACTAGCGGGATAGTAACATGCCAGGGCAAGGCAGTTATAGGCGTTTTCTGGGAAGCCATTGAGGAGAGGTAGCTGGCACAAGTCAGATATGGAGCTAGTGTCAATGGAGAACTAAAATCAAGCTCAGGAGAGGAACAATGCTGACTTCTCACAATGGCAGAGGCAGTTATGAGAGAATGGAAAGGCAGTGGCCCTGCAACAGACACTTTCCCACTCCTTTCCAAAACAACCTACAGCAGTCTAATCCTCTTGTTTTCTGTTTCATAACAAGGGAGTCATTGGCTATCTTTCTGCTCCACAGATAACCCCACTCTATTAATATAGACTCTTGGAACATTTTTTCCATTCTCCATGATATACTTAATGCTAATTCCATTCTTGATTTCATCTTTAGCCAAGCTGAATTTTATGCATCTTTACTTGTATTGCCTCCAACTCGGTTTGAAACTTTTCATTGAGTTCCTATTGTCTCAAAGATGTTTCCTACAATCAAAAAGATTTATTCTTTGATTGAACCTCCATGGAAATAATTTTAAGGTTTTTTTTTTTTTCTTTTTTACAACTCTCCAGCACAGCTTTCTCTCTGATGTTGTTTAGAAATCGGACCTTTGGGGATTGCCTTATGAGTTTTGACATCCTCAGAGAGACGACTCCTTCCTTTCACAGCACCTTTCCTCCTCTGACCAAGGTTAACCCCCTACTCATATCCTTGGCTCCATCCTCTCCTTCTTCCCCCTTGAGTCTTCTTTTCCACCGTCATCCACCTCTCCCTCTCTTACGTCCCTTTTTCCTACAGTCTCACTGACTCTCTGTCTCTTCTAGTTTGCTAGTCCCTCCAACTGTCTTCCTATTTCCTTCCCACAGTGGTCAATTCTCTCCAACAAGTGCTGTTTCTTGTAGTTTCAGCTTTGCCACTGCCTCAGTCATATTACCCTCTAAAAATACCCTCTCGTCAGTGACCTATGACCTCCTATTTGTCAAAGTCAATAACCTTTCCCTGGTTTTGTCCTCCGTACTGTCTGGGTAGCATTTGGTGCTGTTGAGCCATCTCACCCTTCCTGAAATTTCTCTCCTCTGGCTCCTCTTCCTGGAAGAGGTGCTTCCTCCAGGCAGCTATCTCTGATTTCCCCAAATAAGATGTGACTTCCTCCTCCCTGCAGTTGCACGTGTCTATGTCATAGCTGTCCTCCTACATTATAAATTCCTTGAGGGCAGTGACCTTATTTTTACACCTCTCCACACACACATATATATATGTACAACCTGGGGTAAATATAGTGCTGTGCTCAAATCAAGTATTTAGCAAACATTGAGTACAGATATAAACATAAGCTCAAAATGGCAGAATGTGGCCTGAAGATGAATTTAATTTGGCTCACTTAGTGATTTAAAAAGATTTGAGTTAATGATCAGCATTTAAAAATTGGGATATTTCACATAAAAAATTCAGATGTCTTGGTCATTTTCTTTGACAAATCTGATTTAATCTGCTCTGGGTCCTTATTCCTACATGGCAACAGTTAGCAGGGTCTGAACATCTACTGTCCCCTGGGTGCGTTTTGTGTCCCCAGTTTTCCGCTTCAATCATTGACATTTCCCTTATGGTCCCGCTAAGTACTTTTGTTTTCGAACCTTGATAAATGAACCAAAACAATTGGATTAAGGAAGGATGGACTCTTCAGTTTGTCTACCAGCTTTCCTGTCAGCTCTGTCATCTAGCTACCTGTTAAGAATTTGGAGGAATGGAAAATTAGAAGTCTCTCCAAGCTCTTGGTAACTGGCCTGGATCTGGAGATAATGCTTCCTCCATGAAGCCTTCTGTGGTTGCTCCTCTAATACAGGACCCCCAACCCCAACACACACTAGTCACCTTGGGCTATATATATAGTTTAACTTTGGTTGTCTCCTGTCAGTGATCCCCCTACACACACCCTCAATGCCTTTATTCATATGTGTGTGAGCTTTTGGTTGGTGAGCAGTGAAGGAGGAGAAGCCTTGGTGGGGGCAGGGAGAAGAGGAGGAGGAGGAGGTTGGAAGGGATGATTTGGTGTCTGTTCCCCTAGTGGTGGCCTTATGGACTGAGTGTGCCCATGGTGAAGAGGGAGAGCCTAAAGCTGACACCAGTGTAGAGCTGCCCAGATGCTCCAGGAGACAGAGAGTGACCAGAGTTGCAAGAGAGTCAATTCTAGTCTTTCCAAAGAACTTCTGCACCTCCCTTCACCAGAAACCTAGAAATTTGGAAGTGGGGGAGATGGTACTTGGCTTGGGTGGTGGCCTTCTCATGATGGGCCATGACTATGGCAAGGCTTGTCATAGTGAAGGTGTTGTGGATGGCCGGCAGCAGAAAAGGAGGAATGGAGCAAGTATGCACATATGTTAACAAACTGTGAAGCACTTGTTCACTTGGGAAGGTCCTTCTGGGGGCTCCCAGGAGTAAATGGGGGACATCTTGCTTGGGTGCTACCATTACACAGACAGGAGCTGCCAAGTTATCAGACATTGATTTATAGGTATTTATGTTCACATTTCTATTTATTGGGATGTAAAATTGGCCCCTTTAACAAAGAGACATAAATAACAGTTATTTAAATGAAAAGTTGATTTCTCTCTCAGGTAAAAATCCAGGGAGATGGTCCAGGGCTGCCATGTCAGCTCTATAATCATCAGGGCCCCCACTCTTCCTATGTTGCTGCTCTGCCATACTTAATATGTGGCTTCCACTTGATGGTTCTAGATGGTGCCTCCTGCTCCTGCCATCATGTCTGCGTTCCAAGCGGCAGGAAAGAAAAGAAGGAGAAAGGGTAAGGACATTGCTACTCTTTAAAGGCCCAAGAGAGAAGTTGCACAGATCACTTCTTCTTCTATCACATCTGCCAGAACTTTGTTGTAGGGCCACCCCAGCCACAAAGGAGGCTGGGAAATACATTGTTTGGCTTGGTAATCATGCACCCACTGAAAAATTGTCTCTCTCCAGAGGAAAAGGAGAATGAATATTGGATTTCAACCAGAAGTCTCTTCTACAACAGCAGTCTCCACTAGACTTGAAACTCATTGAAGACCTGGTCTTTGGCAACCCTGATTCCACCAAGTACTAGCATAATATGTATGCAGAGCTGATGGCTCATAAACTAGAACTGCTTAGAAATCTGCTTTTGCCACCGTAATCACTATGGGCTAGTCACAAAATTAGGGCGTGTACCTGCAAAGGAAGCAGACCCTCACAGAATTGAGGTCTTTTCTCCCATTTTCTAGCTGTGCATCTTTGAGCGAGTCAACATGGACCTGAGTCTCTTCATCTGCTCAGCGGGGATAATAATACCTGCTGTCACAGGGTTGTAAGGACTAAAGCTATATTTAGTGTCTGGTACTCAGTCCCTGCTCAATAAGTGTTTTATGAAACTAGAATCACAAGCAGACCATCCCAAGGCAATGTCAGGGAGGGGTGCCACAGAGAATCCCTCAGTGTACACAGCTGCTGGTGAGGACGGCAGAATATTCTGAGTGAGTGCGTGCTTGCTTGAGGAAACTCAATTTATAATCTTCTTTATAAACAACCAAAGAGAAACCTCAGCAAGTAACATTAGGAGACTAACAGCTTGAATTTCTCCACTGATTTATGGCACAGTTTTTCTCAGCGTGGCTCCTTTGCCAGGTACAAACAGAGATATTGGGAACGTCCTCCCTCATGACCTAAGGGTACTAGTGGGGAGCAAAGAGCTTTTCACTTAAAGGTCCATGCACTGCAGAATTCTAATCCTGTGGGAGGTTTGGCTAAGGGACTCCTTGCCTGAGGCTTTCCAGCTTACCCTAAAAGGCTTCTCCTGTTTCCAGACAATAAGAATTCCTGGCTCCAGGGCTGAACTTTACTTGGAACCTCTCAAGGCAGTTGGCTCCTTTCTTCCCGTCTAGAAGGGTGGGAGTATAGACCTCCCTCGAAATCACTTAGTCATTGCATCACATGCAAGCTACCATTCCCCAAAGTGTTGCCAAATGTTTTTAAAAGACGTGGCCTCAAGCATGTCACCTGCAGGAACAAGAGTCATATTGACAAACACAGTGACATGGGAAGAGCATGGATTTAGAATCAGACAGACTTTGGTTCAAGCCTAAGTTCCACCACTTAATGAGAGACTTGGGGCAAGTCCTGTAACTTCACAGAGCCTCAGTGTCTTTCATGTCCATCTGTAAAATGGAGGTCAATGCACGCCTCAACAGGATACTTAAAAAATCAGATCAACTAAAACCATGTATCAGAAAAGCACCTTGGATATGGAAAAACTCTGTGAAAATGTTATTTTTACTATTGTGAAATTTGGTCAAGTTGCTTTTAGTGCATCCAAAGGGACCTCCTGGGGCCTTTTCTATGCACACTCCTTGCCCCTCATCCAAAGGCCAGGATATTGTGCTGCCCTGGCTGCTTTGGAGACCTCTCTCACATCTGAGGAAGAACATTCAAAATTACACTAGCTTCCTTCTGTTGTTGCAGCCCCCACAAGAGTCTGGATCATTGTTTCTGTGGCTCTACCCCCTGCTATGTGTGGTCCATGATGCTGGGTCGGTGAGGCGAGGAGTCGAAAGAAAGATTTCTTGGACTCTCAAGGTCTGGCAGTAGTGCTCTTTTATTTAGAGAATAGTATGGAATAGCATGGGGACAGGACCCACGGGCAGGAGGAGCTGCTGCATGGGGACAGGACCCATGGGCAGGAGGAACTGCTGCTGCTGCATGGAGATAGGAACCATGGGCAGTCAGAGCTGCTGCTGCCACTGGCATGGGGACAGGACCTATGGGCAGGAGAAGCTGCTGCTGCCACTGCTGCAAACATGGGTTGAGGATAGGGCTAAATTTGAGGCATAGATACGTGAGTTATCTCTTTATAAGACAAAAGAAAGAATGTTTTAAAAAAAGTTGTTAAAATGGTATCAGTGCCTGTAGGGTCTGGTTATTGGGTGGTCCTATAACTTTTAGATAAGAATCAAACCTGATTAAGTAAATGGCAGAAGCCACTGCTTAAATGTTATCTTCAGCTAAAGACAAAGGAGGATGTTGGGGGGGTCAGTTACATGAGGTTGCCAGACAGTAAACAACTTAAGTCCTTGCCTTCCCCGTTAAGAGTTTCCAGAGATAAGGCCATCCCTCCTTCCTCCTGGTGCAGAGAGGGAGACACCCCCCCCCCCCATGGAGACTTCCTTCACAAATGCAAATGTCTCTCATTAAAGGGCAAGCAAATTCCACTCCTGAGAGCCTCCTTCTCATGTGCAGTTTTTAAAAGTAACCAGCCTAAAATCCTCATCAGTCCATTCTCAGACTGGTTTGCAGATCAGAGAGACCTTGCTTTGAATTCTGCTCTCCAACTCTTCAGTGAGTTACTTAGCTGTCTGAGTTTTGATCTCCGTATGGGAAAAATAATAGCAGTGTATCAGTTAGAATCCTTTTGACTGTAAGTAGCAAAACAATCCAACTCAAGTTGCCTTAAGCAGTAAGGACATTGATTTTCTTACATAACAGGACGTCCAGAAGAATTCAAGTTTCAGGGCTGTTTGATTCAGTGGCTCAATTGTGCCATCAAGGAGTCTGGTCTTTCTCTCTCCTGGCTCTGCCATGTTCATTCTGGCTCTGCCCAAACTGTTAGCTATATGGCTGCAGCTGATCTAAGCATCAAAGATTAAGGAGCCTTTTCCAAGAAATCCCCCAGGATCATTCTCATCACAACTCACTTTCTAGATGAGAGGTGCACCTGGCCATTTCTGAACCAACCACTGGGAAAGGGATGGGACTACCCTGAGATGAATCAGGCCCATCATTGGAGCGAGAGTGTATTTGGTTTTCCTGAAGCTGCACTGAGGAAGAACAAAACTGTGATTCAGTTAGAAGAAAGGGAAAAATGGATGCTGGGTGGGCAACCAAGAGTTTCCTCTGCCAGGACTCCATCAAGCTTATGAGAGGGTTAAAGGAAATAAGGTGATGAAAAGGACAACACTTATTCCCTTTACTCAGTATTCACCGAATACTTCTGTACTCCATGGGGGTGAGTGTGGGAGTGGTTTTCCCATATCAAGCAATTCTTCAGTTCTCAGCAGACACTGACAGGGGGCCCTACAAATTTAACTCAATTCCAATACTACGTACCTGGAGACAGAATCAGATCCAACAGGTTAAGGGCTCAGTCCCACAAGACTGCCCCTACCCCACTTCAGATGCCAATCTCAAGTCCAGGTTACCACCTATGCCACTGACTGATGGGCTATAAATCAGAGCTTCTCCTTGGGTTTGCTGAGTGGTTCACAGAAGTCAGGAAAAAGAGTTTACTTACTCAATTCTTGAATTATTATAAAAGGATACAACTCAGGGATAGCCATATGGAAGAGATGCCTAGGTTAAGGTATGAGGGAAGGGGTGTGGAGCTTCCATGCCCTCTCAGGGCTTACCACCCTTCCAGTCCCTTCATCTGCTTAGCAGCCTGTAAGCTCTTGGAACTCTGTCCTTTAGAGATTTTTATGGAGGCTTCATTATACAGGCATGCTTGATGAAATCATTGCCCATTGGTGATTGAACTCAATCTCCACCCTCCTACCCCTACCAGAAAGTGGGGGTGTGGGGCCGAAAGTTTCAACGCTCTAATTGCATGATTGGTTTCCCTGGCAACCAGCCCCCATCCATAGGGCCTTTCCAAAAGTCACCTCATTAACGTAAACTCAGATGTGGTTAAAAGGAGCTTGTTATGAATAACAAAAGACATTACCTTAGCCTTTATAGCACTTATAACTTAGGAAATTAAAGGATGTTAGGAGCTTTGTGCCAGGAATGGAGACAAAGACCAAATATATATTTCTTATTATATCACAATATTACAGGTAGTGAGCGTTTAATAAATGGTACCCATTAGTATTATTGTTCTCTTTCTTCCTTCTCCTGTCAAACTCTCTCTATCCTGGATCTGGTTGCTTCAAGATCCAGATGTGTGATCATATAGACATTCCAAAAATGTGGCAGTTTCTGGTATCAAGGAGAAAGATGGGGACAAGTCTTTTAAGCAGAGGGGACAAAAAAATCCTTCAAATCCTAACTGTGCAGAATTCTCCTTAAGACCAACATTGGTCACAGGTGTCCTTGGAGCAGCCCTGTGGGCCTCTTGCTGTGATGGCTGTGTTTGGGGAGCAGAGGGCCTGGCACAAGTCCTCCGAGGTTAGTCTCTAGCTGTAAGAACTCGGCCCAGCAGCCACCAAGCTCTCTGTCTTCATCACGACCCCAAGGCCCTCATTCCTCTTCATTTGCTAATGCTCTCCAGCAAATGAGACTGTGTGCTGGTGATCCTCAATATCCTTTGGGCAGAGCTGTCCTAAACAAAACTGTGAGTGCAAAAGGGATAATATTTTGAAAATGATAATCTGATATAGTTTTCATTCGCCTGTAGTGCTTGAGTCATAAGTCTGAGCATTAGGCTTATTACTCAGAGAAAGAGGGTGATTGTTTCTAAAAATAGCAAAGATACTGTTTTTCATAGTCCATTCTTGGATATGGGTTTCCACATTAGAACATTCCAAAGCATGGAATGGGTTATTTTTTAACAAAGCTATCTGGATCAAATGGCTGCTCTTAAGAAGATATATTCCTCATGTTTCTCAGTTGGGGGTAAAGGAAAAAAGTGTCACGTAATAACTCCCTGATGAGGGTCTGCGTCTCCACCCACACTTGGTTCCTTCACTCTTTTCTCTCGTCTCATTGCTTTTGCACTATTCTTTCTACCAGCCTTAGCTTTCTCTTTGCCTACCATTTTTTTCACCCTTCAAGATGCAGCTCACGATTCATCTTCAGGAAAACTTTTATTGAATAACCTTGGATTACACAGAATCATTTATGCATGTCTTCAGATTTAGGGGAAAGTTTGAAAGAAGATGTTAGTCTTATAGTTGTTTAGTTCTGCCATATGTATCTATTCTAAGGACAACAGTGTAGTAACTGAGAAAACAATGTAGGTGCAACCAACCTTATTAATTGGAAATTTCATTCTAATTAAATGGATATTATTCTAGAGAGTACAGAAATATCAAGCGATAGAGACAGAGGTGTTCAGAAATTTGTTGCTTCCTTTTGAAATATAGCAAAACATACCAACCAACCAATCAACCAACAGAAATTCCATTGAGATATGTTGCTTCCAATGATCCTCCTGTGGGCAGGTCACTCTGGCTTTTGAAGCTGATCAACATGGTGAAACCACATTCTCATCAGTGATCTAAACTTGTGTAACACTAGCAAGCAGACTGGTTGCAGAAGCAAGAATCCTCTTTCTTCATCTAACTCTATGGTTAAGAGCAAACCTTCACACCTGTGGAAAAAAAAAGGCAGTGTATTGTGGGCAAGGCAGCATCTAGGACCCATCTTTCTTGGTCCCAAAATTTCTTGTCACAAATTCATTAGCTTCCCCTTGGAGTGTCCACTTAGATGCAGTTAATGAACATTTGTTATTCAATAACTAATTATATATATTATATATACATAATTTAATTTATATTATATAAATATATGTTTTATATATAAATGTTTATATAAATATACAGATAATTATGTATATTATATATAATTATATATATATCCAAAATCTCCTAGCAATATTATCAAAAATATACAGAGATTTCACAAAATTAAAACAAGACATCACCCATTTCTAAAGCTGACACCAGATATATATTACATTAAACTGATTAATTCACAGGATTTACTCACCAAATCCAAAGAGGCAGAGGGGCACCTCAGAACAAGGGAGATTGTCAGATGCTGAAGTTATCAGACAATAGACTTTTGGCTGAGGTTCAATAGTTCTTCCACCCCAGACATTGGCAGTCAGACTGGCTTGTTTGGATTGGATCCCTTCTTTTAGACACATTTCACCTCATACCCAGAGGATTTTCCAAATCTCCCGTCTGCTGGGACTTTCTACCTGATGTTTTAAGTTTCTTTTTCTCTTAGCCAAACGCTTTACAGGAATATGTCCTTCTCAAGTGTTAGCATTTTAGTTTCTTTTCTGTATACCTTTTATGAGGAGGTATCTTTTTAAAATGTCAGTTCTGTAATGCTTTTCATTTCTTTACCTAAGCATTTAATGTAATTAATAATCAACAACTTCCTGTCATGTAAGTCAGTGACCATTTCATCCCCTCTGATGTGGACACTCCTGGAAGTAGTTAAGTCTTAAGATATTGCTCCATGAATAAATCAGTGGAACTTTGTTCTTTTGTTTAGTATAGATGAGCATGTTTAACAGGAGAATAATGCAAATCATTTCATCCGGTCTCCTTCAAAGGTCCACATATGGGCCTCAGTCAAGTGAGCTTTCCCTTTTATCCAACCTCTGCCCAAGGAGAGGAGATGGGCCAGTGGCAACTGGTGTAATACTCTTGTTTGCAAGTTTCTTACACTTCCTGAAATGAAGTACTGACTCATTGTTAGAGAGATCGTGTATTTCAGATCCAGGGTTCCTTGAATCCCATAAACAGGCAGGGGTCAGTTGGATTTCAACAACCACCTAGTATGCCTTCAAATAACTGACACCATCTGAGATTGTGGTAGAGACCTCAGACAGAAATAGTAGCGTTTGGAATTATTTGAAAAATAATTCCTCAATCCAAATTGTATTCTTCTGTTACTCTTTCTCAAAGTACACTATTCTTTCCTATCAGAGCATTTATAATAATTTTAATGATATGTTTGAGTCCTTATTTGTTAATATTCATCTCCCCTACCCATCAGGAAGCTCTAAGAGGCAGGAACCGCATCCTTTACTATATTGCTATCATTTTTGAGATATTACTCACCTATATAAAAATACACAAGTCATAAATACACTGGTCGATAAGCTTTTATCTGCATATACACCCACGCATCTACTCCCAGGTCAAGATATAGGCCATTTTCACCACTCCAGAAAGTTATTTTATGTCACTTCCTAGTCAATATTCTGACTTATATCACAATAGATTAGTTTTGCCAGTTCTCGAACTTCATGTAAATGGAAATACAGTATGTATACTCTTTTATGTCTAGTTTTTTGATATATATGTTTTTGAGGTTCATCCTTATTTTTCTATGTCTCTAGCTTTTTTTCATACTAGTATATAATATTCTATTACATGAATATATCACAATTTATGTACCATTTTCCTGCTGATAAACATTTGAGTCATCTCTAGTTTTAGCCACAATGAATAAAGCTGCTATGAACATTCTTGTAGAAGTCTTTTTGTGACATACATATTCATTTCTTTGGGGTATATACCTAGCGTAGAATTGCTGGGTCATAAGCTAGGCATGTGTTTAGCTTTAGAGTATGCTGCTAAGCAGTTTTCCAAGCTAGCTGAAACATTATATATGCTTCTCCCAGTAGCAACTGAGAGTTCTAGTTGCTCCATGTTCTGCCACAAGCCCAGCTGGGCTAGGGCGGCGGGATATCGTGCTGAGAGACCGAAGAAATGACCCGGAGACCGCAAATGAGACATATAGGTTTATTGGGTCTTACTTATGGGAGAGTGTCCAGTGGCGGCCTGCTGGATGGAAGTATGCGTATGCCTGCAACTGCCCCCTAAGAGAAGCTTGCTTAAGTAGGCAGAGGAACAAAGTCTCCATGCTTGCCAAAGGGCTGTCCTTGGGACGACCAGCGTTCCCAGGAACAGTAGCTCACATGGAGGGGCTCTGTGTCCTTGTAAGATGCGATGTTCTTCTCCTGGGGTAGGAGAGGATCCAGGCTGGCCAGGCCCAGATCGCTACAGATCCCCATAGCTGGGCTGCCAGCCCAGAAGGGAGCCAGAGGGACACATGGTTGCGATGGGTCTGGGGGTTTCCACTGAGCAAGCAAGGCCCAGGCCCTACATTCCACCTCCTATGTGTCCTAATGGCCCTCACAATCTTATCGCGTCATTCTTCCACCAAGTCCCTTGAGCCAGACACATAGAGGAGCATTGTAACCAGATACCACAACAGCAACAGAGAGCACAGCAGGAGAATAAAAGAAATAATAAAAAGGCAATGACACCAAAGAAAATGTTGCCGGGTGGAGGGGAGGCATTGTATCCAAGCGGATACTGGGTCAGTGGACAGGTTGTCAATGACTATGTGAGCATATAACGAGCCATTGTGGAGGAAACATTGTGAGCATAATCAGGGATATATACACAACATTCTACTTTGATGAGGGCACAGGTCCCGCCTTGGGCTGCAGTAAGCATGTCCAAGGCCGTTCTATTTTGTAACACTACTTGTCTCTTCTGGGAGGTTTCTTCATTTAGTAGAGTTATTTCATGTCTGGCATCATTGAGGGCTGTTGCCATATGTTGGGCTAAGGCAGACACTTGCCATTCTACATCCACAACTGTGCCTGTGGAGAAAAGATGGCGAGGGGGTGAAACCATCCAGCAGTACGTCACACACGATGGCGTGCACGGACTGCCTCCCAGTTAGAAGGAAGCTGTTGAAGAGAAGACAGGATGCATGCAGGGGTGTAGGGGTGCCCCACGTGCATTGCCAGTCCAATTATAGGGCAGATAGGGCCAACCAGCCATGGGCGCCACAAGCCCACAACCACCCCCGAGAAGAGGCATAGGCCCCTTTCGCGGTGTTGTTTTGTTTCCCCAGCACATATCAGCAGTAATGACAACTGTTTGGTTACACATTGCTTTAGGTATCCATCCCATACTTTTTGAAATACTTTCATTTGACGATGTGGAGTTATGGCGTTCGATGCACCAGGGAAGTAAACCCTTCAATTCTATTTGTACAGCAGTCAACCATCTTACCCCATCAAAAACAGAGTACCCCACCCTCAGAGTTACATTAGTCTGCTCACGCAAAAGCTGAAAGGTATACTTTTGCGTGGCAGCATAAGAGGGTAAGGACAGGCTGCTTGACGCGAGGGAGGTAGGAGTGGGAAAGTGGGGGGCACTCTTCACTCTCGCAGGGCTCTCCAGTCAGAGGTGTTGACAGCTTGGAGACGGCATGGTAACGCCGTGGTTGAAGAGAGATGCAGCTCACCGCATACCCTGCAGTTGGGGTGATTATGTATATCAGCAACGGTGTGTGTCCAGGCAGTGAAAGGTTGGCAGACGTTGTCCTAAGGATGAAAAGTTAGTTGTTTAGAGGGGAGTAGAAGAGGGAGGTCATGACCGTCCAGCAAGACGCATGCAGTTGCAGTGCCTTCAGTCAGTATGGTACCAGCTCATCGTTTCAAGCCAGGCTGGCAATACCATACCGCTTGTCCAGTTAGTGTGGGCACCCCAGGGGCAGTGGTGTTGGATAAGGGAGGAACAGCAACACACCAGAGGGAAAGGATAAATGTACCTTGAGGAATTGGAGGCCCTGGATTAGTAAGTTTGGAGGTTTGGGGTGGTCCCCCCACGATAAAAGGTGTCACTGTGAAGGCCTGCTCCAAGCCTGTTCTCCAAGGAGCCAAGAGACCACACCAGCAGGGCCCCAACTGCCAGCCCCAGGGCCAAGTGACGACGTGAGTCCCAGTAGGGAGTTCTTGCGGCGGAGGCACAAGCAACTTGTTCTGAGTGCCCAACTGTGGTTGTAGTTTCTCTCCTTGATTAGCTCTCGTCTGTACATGTACTGTTGTATCAGGTCCTTGTGTTAATGTCTGATATGCACTGGGTTGAGTGCATCTCTCATGTTCATTTAGTTGGCGTATTGCCATTGTCAGGAATTTTGTCCAGCGGGCCAGAGTCCCACCTTCTGTCCTTAGTTGTTTCAGCAGGCCATTCATTCGTTCCATCAGTCCCGTGGTCATGGGGTTGTATGGCAGGTGAAAATGCTACTGTATGTCCATTTGATCAGCTCACATCTGTACCTGGTGGCCAGTAAAATGCGTACCTCGGTTACTGTCAATGTCTGTGGGAACACTGTATGCAGCACAGAGGTGCTCCAGGCCTCTTATGGTGGTCTTCTGGGTAGCCTTCTTGCTGGGGTATGCCTGCAGCAGTCCTGTATATGTGTCCACACAAGTAAGGGCATACCAACAGCCATCAGAGAAAGGCAAGGGCCAGATGTAGTCCACCTGCCAGCATTGAGCAGGCTGGTTGCCTCTGGCTATTTGGTCTGTGTCCTGGGGAATGGCCCGGGGTATCTGCAAGGAGCAGGAAGGGCACTCCTGACAGACCTGCATCACGTCCACATAGTGCAGAGGGAGGCCCCAGGCCTTAGCAATAACTCAGAGGGTTCTTTGTCCTTTATGTTCAGTCTTCTTGTGTAGCCATTCTGCCACTCTCTCAGCTGTTATTTCTTTTAGGAGGCAAATTTGAGCTAACTCATCTGCTTGTTGGTTTCCTGGTGGTGTTGTTGCCTGATGTGCAGACACATGGTATACTGTTATCGTCATTCCCTGGACCCGTTGCCAGATAGCATCCCAGAGTTCTGCCCCCCATAACGGGCAACCATTAATAGTATACTTTTGTCATGCCCATTGGGCCATCCACAGGGTGAGCCCTTTATAGACTGCCCGTACATAGGCATATTGGATCGGGCTCACGAGTCAACACCATCCAGGCAGCCTGCAATTTGGCCCGGTGACTACTGTACCCAGAGCCAGAGTCCAACCACATGCTGTCAGTGGAAGACTGGATGGCCACTGCTGTCCACTCGGAGGGGGGGGGGGCAGTTTCCCCTTGTAGAGCCATCCGTATACCAGGCCTCCACTGGGGTTGGTCCTTTTCCTTCCTGTACATTTGTCAGGGTTTCAGGCATGGGCACCTCATCTAATGGGGTTGGCTCTTCTGTGGTATATGTTACTGGTCCTAGGATGGCATGCAATTCTGCATTTAGGGGACTACTGGTGAAGGTCCCTCTTTGTTGTAAACATCCATGCCATTTGGCTAGTGTCTGTGTTTGGGCTGTTCTGTAGTGGGGCCTGTGGAAAGCATCCCGCAGGCACCCCGCAATGGGCAAATAAGTGAGGACCGTGACTGGCAGAGAGCGGGTCATGGGCTCCACCTGCTGAAGGGCCAGGTAAGCAGCACACAATTGTTGCTCCAGGGCACTGTACCAGTTTTCAGCCCCTTTCCACAACTGGGACCAGAGCCAAGGGGCACTCGTTTATTGCCTTGTCTCTTCCAGAGACCCCACCTGAACCCCTCTGGGTAACTGGAAACGTCCAATTCACATGGTTGTCCTTGTATTAAAACACCCAAGGACTGGATTTGTTTCACTGTTATTTTGGCTTGGGTGATGGCCTCCTGCTCAGTGGTCCTCCAGTCCCAGATAATACACTTTGGCACCAATTTTTAAAGAGGCCACGCAGCCTGTATCTTATCTATCACAGTAGCAGGAACAACTTTTGTATTACCTGACCAAATAACACCCACGTATTTGACAGACAACCCAGACCCTTGCACTTTGTTGTCGTTTACCACCCATCCTTGTTGGCATAGGTAGGCTTCTTGGAGGACTGGAAAAGACTCAGAGGTTAACATGACATTGTCAATATAACGAAACAAGGTAACATCAGGGGGTTTTGTCCATTGACGGTGTTATAGCAGTATTGCCGCAGGGTGGGGTGGAAAGTGATGGAAATCATTTTGCTCATTTCCACCCCTGACAGCAAAATGCTTTTTGCTCCTGTAGACCAATACATTATTTCCATGTGTAACTGGTTTCCAGTCACCCAATACCCAAGCCACCTGCATGGTGCTGCAGGGATGGGCCAAGGTCCTTTGGCCCTCCCCTAGTTGAAGGGGCTAGGGTGTTCCCAGGCCGTCGCTGGGGCTGCAGTGAAAGCCACCAGAACAGCGTTTGGCTGTTTATCATTTTTTTTTCCTTCCCAAGGAGTGCTTGCTGCTTCCCTGGGCTGCAGCTGTCAGTCGCTGTGCAGATTGCTTTCTCTGCGCCTTGCCTGGCCTCAGTCGTGCTGCGCTGCAGAGAAGGGAGGAGCGGGGAGTTGCCGCTGCCTTTCATTTGTGCTGGTGCAGGTGGCTGGACCAGCATTCACTGTGTTCTCTCTGCCCCGGAGGCACTTTCTGCCTTAGCTGGGTACACTCTTGGCCTGTCCTTGCTCCTGTGCAGACATGGGAGCCAGTGGCTGTTTCTGTGACTGGCTTACTTTTAATATTGAAACTTGTTTATTTTAATCTCAGCCAACTTGACCGTACACAAAACTCACTGTTTTACTTTCACAAACCGTCAGTCACTTACTTTTGACAAATAGAAATGGCAAGCAATAGGATGTATTGGAGTATACGAGGAAACCATTTGGTGTAAACCTAATTTGGCCTTTGTTTTTCCAAAAGGGGCTGATGTGTCCATTGAGCATGCATTGTTTGTCTGCTTTCAGCATTTCCTATGGCAGGAACAAATGCCCTTAAGATAAAGGTGCAACTTCCCCCAACATTGGCATTTCCTTAAGGATAAGCATCTTTCCTTAGGCTAGGAACTGATTGCTGCACTCACCTTTGACCACCCAGCTTACCTGTGACCACCCAGCTGGAGACAACAGACTTGCCACCCTGCTGTGTCCACTGAGACAGCAGACCTACCTGCTGTTTCCATCAATCGCTGTGCTGACAGAGCAGTCTCGCGACTATTGTAAAAGGGACATTTCCATCATACGTGAAACATCGTCTTTGGAGGTGTATAACTACTCTGCACACTCTGCTTCTTTGGTGCCCTTCCTTCCTTCAGGAAGAAAGGCCCCAGGCCATGGTCCTCACATTTTAGCTCAGATAAACTCACCCAAATTTTCATTTATATATTGGTTATGGATTATTTTCATCGACACTTTTTACATTTAGAATTTGTCCCATGTTTTCCTTCTTTCTTTTTTTTTTTTTGAGGAAGATTAGCCCTGAGCTAACGGCTGCCAATCCTCTCCTTTTTGCTGAGGAAGAGTGGCCCTGAGCTAACATCCGTGCCCATCTTCCTCTACTTTATATATGGGATGCCTACCACAGCATGGCTTGCCAAGCGGTGCCATGTCCACACCCAGGATCTGAACCAGCAAACCCTGGACCACCGAGAAGCGTAATGTGGGAACTTAACCGTTGCGCCACTGCGCCTGCCCATGTTTTCTTTCTTTTTTTCCTTCCTTGTACTTTAGGACAAATTTATCTTTTTTAACAAGACAAAGAAAAATATCTTTATTCTTTATACCTGCTTTATTGAAAACATACATTTTACTTTCCTTGTATAGAGACTTTCTAGAAATAGGTGTTTTCTCATAGAAAATTCCTCAGCATGTACAAAACATGTTTGTCAATAAACCCAAGCATCTTTTAGTTTCTTTGAGATAAGTAACTAAAGGCAGACAAATCTGTGTTTAGTAATCAATCTCTAATATTTTATCTTGTTTGGAAAATGGCCTAGATACTCAATGAAGTTTTATCATTAAACTTAATTTAGCAAAAATCTAAAGTTTCCAGTTACAAAAAAGATTTTGGAAGCTGTTTTTCAATCATTTATACCATAAAACATAATTATTGTTAAAAAGTCCTCTGCCCCCCAATTTTTCTCCTATTCCCGTCTATTTAGTTCACTTGTTCCCCGGCTCCAGCAGCTCTGCGTAGTCGACTGCCTCCTGGGGGAATGTGCATGTGGAACAGGAGGAGGCAGGCGGTGGGACCCGCCCCTGCCAGTCGGGGCTGGTCAGAGCTCTGCCCTCTCCTCAGACTCCCATGGGCGTGTGGACAGAGCCTTGGTAGTTTTGATCTGAACCAGTGTGCTTCCCTTTCTAACTTTAACTCCTCTTGTAGCTGCCTCACCTTCGCCTTAGCTTCCATTTCAGCTTCTGTTGCTAAGCGAACAGTGACAAAGATAGGCCACCACACCGCAGCAGCCATCGCCTGGGCTTCTACTTTCTGTTTTCCCACATCAACCATGCCCAGGACTTCCCCTAGGCTCTTTGGTGTTTTCAGGGCGTCCCCGTACTCACATGGTGGGCCCCATCCATAAAGGATGGTGGTGACTGGCCCCCACAGGGAGGACACCAGCCAACCCAGGATTTCCCCCTGCAGATCTCCCTTTCCCAATCCTCATAGTCTCAGTGCTCACAGGGGTTTCCTCGGCCTCCTGGCTGGCTTGCCAAGTGTTCCACCACAAGCCCAGCTGGGCTAAGGTGGCAGGATATCGTGCCAAGAGACTGAAGAAATGACCTGGAGACTGCAAACGAGACATATAGGTTTATTGGGCCCTACTTAGGGGAGAGTGTCCAGTGGCAGCCTGCTGGATGGAAGTATGCGTATATCCACAACTTCCCCCTGAGAGAAGCTTGCTTAAGTAGGCAGAGGAACAAAGTCTCCATGCTTCCAGCCGGAAGCTTTCAGCAGGCCAGGCCCAGCGTCCAGCTGCTGTGCCCATGGGTGAGCATCCTCTGACCTTGGGGGAAGCTGGCAGTTCTCCAGAGCCGGGCTACCCACCTTCCTTTTGCGTGTGCTGGCTCTGACTGAGGACTTTCTATGGCAAGTGGGGACAGGTGGCTGGGAAGAGGGGACCTGGTCTGAAAGGACAGCATTGGATCCAGAGGGCAGAAGAATAGATGCCAGCCTTGCCCAGCTGGAGTTTGCACTGTGGTCTGGATCCCAAGCCTCAGCCACAGCACGACAGACAGCACCACCCCACCCCCTCCTCGAGCTGGTGGCTGGGGGCCCAGGATCTGCCCAGAGATGCTGCTGCTCGCCTAGAGTCCCAAGGTAGGCTGAAGAGTGACCTTGCCCCTCTCTGGGCAGACCTGAGCACCCTGGCCAGGGTTGCTTCTTGTGTCGACCACTTGGTGATGCCGAGTGCTGGGAGGGGTGTGGCACGGGACACCCAGTTCTCCATGAGCCCCTGATTGTGACCACCCTGGACCTGGCACTTCTGGAGTCACTGTGGCTTACCCATCCTCACCCTTACCCAGTGGCCACCAGGTCCTAGCTGGTGCCCCCGAAGCACCCACTCCCCACCTCTCTGTCTTTGCTCTGCCTGCCCTGGCGTGGCACTGGTCAGGTGTGAGCCTGGCGCCATTATCTGTCAAAATGTCCATCATTCTTAGACCAGAAAAAAAAAAAGGACTTGGGACGACCAGCGTTCCCAGGAACAGTAGCTCACATGGAGGGGCTCTGTGTTCCTATAAGAGGCGATGTTCTTCTTGTGGGATAAGGGAAGATCCAGGCTGACCAGGCCCAGATTGTTACAAATCCTGGTAGCTGGGCTGCCTGCCCAGAAGGGAGCCAGAAGGACACACGGTTGCTATGGGCCTCGGGGTTTCCACTGAGCAAGCAAGCCCCAGGCCCTACACACCACATCCTTGTCAGTACTTGGTGTTGTCAGTCTTTTTGGTTTTAGCCATTCTCTTCAGTGTGTAGCGGTATCTCACTGAGGTTTCAATTCGCATTTCCCTCATGAGTAATTATGTTGAATGAAAATCTCTCGCAGGATGAGCCTGTCTCTCCCACAATCTATAAGTAGAACTGTTTGTTGATTGAGTGGAAGTTAGTTTGACTAAATATAAATGTAGGAGTAATGGAGTTTACCCTTTCTATGTTCTGCTGGCCCAGATTATAAGAGTTCTTTGTTCACCCTAAAAGCATAAAATTGCTATTAGAATACCTTTAATTTCTGTGACATGTAGAGAAATAATCTCACTGGAAAAGATTTTCCTTGGGCTAATACATCTGAAAGTTCGGTTCCACAGAGAGCTTTTGTAGGGTGGTATACTGAGTTGGATAGTATTCCCACAAAGTTCATGTCCACCTGGAACCCCAGAATGTGACCTTATTTGGAAACAGGGTCTTTGAAGGCATAATTAATTAAGTTATGATGAGGTCATACTGGATTAAGGTGGGCCCTAAATCCAATGGTGGGTATGCTCATACAGCCATGTGAAAACACAGAGGCACAGACACAGGAGAAAGGAGGCCATGCAAAGATGGAGGCAGATTTTGGAGTGATGCAGCTACAAGTCAAGGAACACTAAAGATTCCTCGGAGCTATCAGAACTAGGAAGAGGCAAGAAAGGATTCTGCCCTAGAGCCTTCAGAAGGAGAATGGTCCTGCTGACTCCTCGATTTCAGACTTGTACCCTCCTGAACTGGGAGAGAATAAATTTCTGTCATCTTATGTCACTCAGTTTGTGGTAATTTATCATGGCAGCACTAGGAAACTAATACATATGGCTTTATGGAGACCTCCGCATCCAAGGTAATGGAGCAGGGGCAGCTAAGAATTCTTAAAAGCACCACAGTGTGGTGCATTGATGTAGAAGTTCTGCAGTGGAAACAGCAATGCTTCAGGTGTGATTTTCTTGTTTTGGTTAAACTGACTAATATGATGGTGCTAATGAGAAGTACATCCTTGATATTTCAAGATTCTCTGAACATCCAAGGATTAAGTCAAACAATATTTCTGGATTCCATGGGCTCTTAGGAGCCATCTCACTACTGTTGAAGACTTTCTGTTTCATTTGCCTCTAAGTAGAAAGTCTCTCAAGATAGAACACGGCACAACGTCTGGCATAAAGAAGGGTGTCAATAAATATTGCTCAATAAACTTTGTAGTAGATGGGTCTCTTTCAGTTGTCAAGCCGTAGAAACCAACTCAGGCTTACTTTTATGGGCTCTTATACCTGTGAAGACTGGGACACAGTTTGTTTCTGGCTGTGCTAGACCCAGGGGCTCATAAGATGCTCTCTGGGCACTGTCCATTTCTTACCTCCATGCTGGCTTTATGCTTGGGTAGCTTTCCCCCACCTCTCCTTGTAAAGGCTAAGAGAACCACCAGCAGCTCTAGGCTTGCATAATTCTCACAATTAATGGTCCTAATGAAATAAGAAAGGAGTGCTTCTTTCTTATAGTTCCAGAAAAAGTCCAGTGTAAGGTTCTGATTTAGCCTGCTTGGGTAACAATAACTGTGACCAGAGGGGTGGAGAACTCTGGACAGGCCCATATCACATGTATCTGAACCACAAGGATTGAGAATGCCGAGGGATGTTTCTCTCAAGAGACCTCAGCAAACAAAAAACATATCCATCATTTGCCTAAGCTGTCCTTTGGAGTAATTTTTGCAATGGATCACCATTGCTGGTAATTGCTTAGCATAGCCTCCCCTGGTTGTCTCTAGAAGTTTCATTCTTATATTAGTCAGCAGTCAGGAGAAAGCAGACCATAAGCAACAGTCCTTTTCTGGAGCAAATTTCCCTGGGCTAACCCATCCAAAATCCAGTAGGCTATACCTACAGGATCTCAAAAGGAATAAAGGCACTAAGGGAAATTTAAACAAACAAAAGCATTAAGCTTGAACTTCATTGGTTCCTGGCATACAAAAGACCCATTTTAAGATTGGGAGTCAGGCAGATTTGCAAGGACTCTCTAAACTTTTGAGCCCTGAACGAAATCCAGTAGGGTGATCAATTTGAAACAGAAAGGAATCTATGTCTGGGGAATCAAATTAAGTGTGACTGAGATGCTTAATCATCGTCTCTTTGATGATCAAGAGTTCTTTCTGTCTCCATAGCAAAAGAATTAATCAAACTAGCATTTTAACTATTCAAAATAAACAGGATTTGGAATATAAGGAATTTATTTTATGTTAAAAAAGAAATAAAAATTGAGTTACAAGTTATTAGTAGTGTTGAAATAAATTTCCAGCCCCAAGATGCAGCCAGTCCTGTCTGGGGTACCACATCAGCAAAGCAAAACTTAGATAACTTGCAGGCCCCTTTAAACGCTCCACTTGACCAGAAATGCGGTCCATGCAGTCAGTTGGTACCTGAACGCCAAGCTAACACTGGGCTCTATGCTTATTTCCTTCTTCCTTATTCATTGTCTATTTTTCTCTTCCTTGTTCCTTCATTCTTTATCCTACAAAAGCTTCCTGCCTTCTGTCCCATTTTGCAGCTCTCTAGACGCTTGGGAACAGAGACTGCCTGCTGCATAAAGTGTTAAAGAAAGTTTGTTTGCAGCACCTAAATTGTCTTCTTTAATCATTTTTAAAAAAAATTTTTATTGAGTTAATGATAGGTTACAATCTTATGAAATTTCAGTTGTACATTATTGTTTGTCGGTCGTGTTGTAGGTGCACCCCTTCACCCCTTGTGCCCACCCCCCACCCCACATTTCCCCTGGTAGCCACTAATCTGTTCTCTTTGTCTACATTTTTAAATTCCTCATATGAGTGGAGTCATACAGAGATTGTCCTTCTCTATCTGGCTTATTTCACTTAATGTAATTCCCTGAAGGTCCATCCATGTTGTTGCAAATGGGACGATTTTGTTCTTTTTTGCAGCTGAGTAGTATTCCATTGTATATATATACCACATCTTTTTTATTCAGTCATCTGTTGATGGGCACTTAGGTTGCTTCCATGTCTTGGCTATTGTAAATAATGCTGCAGTGAACATTGGGGTGCATGGAACTTTTGGGATTGCTGACTTCAAGCTCTTTGGATAGATACCCAGCAGTGGAATGGCTGGATCGTATGGTAGTTCTATTTTTAATTTTTTGAGGAATCTCCAGGCTGTTTTCCATAGTGACTGCACCAGTTTGCGTTCCCACCAACAGTGTATGAGGGTTCCTTTTTCTCCACAATCTCTCCAACATTTGCTACCTTTTGTTTTGGTTATTTTTGTCATTCTAATGGGTGTAAGGGGATATCTTAGTGTAGTTTTGATTTGCATTTCCCTGATGCACAGTGATGATGAGCATCTTTTCATGTGCCTATTGGCCATCCGTATATCTTCTTTGGAGAAATGTCTGTTCATGTCTCCTGCCCATTTTTTGATCTGGTTGTTTGATTTTTTGTTGTTGAGTTGTGTGAGTTCTTTATATATTATGGATATTAAGCCTTTGTCAGATGTATGACTTGCAAATATTTTTTCCCAGTTAGTGGGTTCTTTGTTTGTTTCAATCCTGTTTTCCTTTGCCTTGAAGAAGCTCTTTAGTCTGATGAAGTCCCATTTGTTTATTCTTTCTATTGTCTCCCTTTTCTGAGAAGACATGGTGTCTGAAAACATCCTTTTAATACTGATGTCGAAGAGTGTACTGCACATTTTCTTCTAGAAGCCTTATGGTTTCAGGTCTCACCTTTAGGTCTTTGATCCATTTTGAGTTTATTTTGGTGAATGGTGAGAAAGAGTGGTCAATTTTCATTCTTTTACATGTGGCTGTCCAGTTTTCCCAGCACCATTTGTTGAAAAGACTTTCTTTTCTCCATTGTATGCCCTCAGCTCCTTTGTCGAAGGTTAGCTGTCCATAGATGTGTGGTTTTATTTCTGGGCTTTCAGTTCTGTTCCATTGATTTGTGCCCCTGTTTTTGTACCAGTACCATGCTGTTTTGATTACTGTAGCTTTGTGGTATGTTTTGAAGTCAGGGATTGTGATACCTCCAGTTTTCTTCTTTTTTCTCAGGATTGCTTTAGCAATTCAGGGTCTTTTGTTGCCCCATATGAATTTTAGGATTCTTTGTTCTATTTCTGTAAAGAATGTCATTGGGATTCTGATTGGGATAGCGTTGAATCTGTAGATTGCTTTAGGTAGAGTGGACATTTTAACTATGTTTATTCTTCCAATCCATGTGCATGGAATGTCTTTCCATCTCTTTATGTCGTCATCCATTTCTTTCAGAAAAGCCTTCTAATTTTCGTTGCTTACGTCTTTCACTTCCTTAGTTAAAGTCACTCTGAGGTATTTTATTCTTTTTGTTGCGATTGTGAATGGTATTGTGTTCTTGAGTTCTTTTTCTGTTAGTTCATTATTAGAGTATAGAAATGCTACTGATTTATGTAAATTGATTTTATACTCTGCAACTTTGCTATAGTTGTTGATTACTTCTAACAGTTTTCCAATGGATTCTTTGGGGTTTTCTATATATAAGATCATGCCTTCTGTAAACAGTGACAGTTTCACTTCTTCCCTCTCTATTTGGATTCCTTTTATTCCTTTTTCTTGCCTAATTGCTCTGGCCAAGACCTCCAGTACTATGTTAAATAAGAGTGGTGATAGAGGGCATCCTTGTCTCATTCCTGTTTTCAGAGGGACGGCGCTCAGTTTTTGCCCATTGAGTATGATGTTGGCTGTGGGTTTTTCATATATGGCCTTTATTATGTTGAGGTAGTTCCCTTCTATCCCCATTTTGTTCAGAGTTTTTATCATAAATGGCTGTTGGATCTTGTCAAGTGCTTTCTCTGCATCTATTGAGATGATCATGTGGTTTTTATTCCTCAGTTTGTTGACGTGGTGTCTCACATTGATTGATTTGTGGACGTTGAACCATCCTGGTGTCCCTGGTATGAATCCCACTTGATCATGATGTATGATCCTTTTGATGAATTGCTGAATTCAGGTTGCCAAAATTTTGTTGAGAATTTTTGCATCTATGTTCATCAGCGATATTGGCCTGTAGTTCTCTTTTTTCATGCTGTCCTTGTCAAGTTTTGGTATCAGTGTGATGTTGGCCTCGTAGAATCTGTTAGGAAGTGTTCCATCCTCCCTAATTTTTTGGAATAGCTTGAAAAGGATAGGTATTAAATCCTCTCTGAAAGTTTGGTAGAATTCCCCAGGAAAGTCATCTGGTCCTGGGGTTTTATTCTTTAGGATGCTTTTGATTGCTGTTTCAATCTCTTTCCTTGTGATTGGTCTGTTCAAATTGTCTGCTTCTTCTTGACTGAGCTTTGGGGATTGTAGGAGTCCAAGAATTTATCCATTTCATCTAGGTTATCCATTTTGTTAGCACATAGTTTTTGTAGTATTCTCTTCTAATCCATTGTATTTCTGCGGAGTCTGTTGCTATTTCTCCTCTTTCATTTCTGATTTTGTTTATTGAGCTTTCTCTCTTTTTTTCTTTGTAAGTCTGGCTAGGGGTTTGTCAGTTTTATTTATCTTCTCAAAGAACCAGCTCTTTGTTTCATTGATCTTTTCTACTGTCTTTTTTGTTTCCATAGCATTTATTTATGCTCTGATTTTTATTATTTTTCTCCTTCTGCTGACTTTGGGCTTTGTTTGTTCTTCTTTCTCTAATTTAGTTAGGCATAGTTTAAGATTGCTTATTTGGGATTTTTCTTGTTTGTTAAGATGTGCCTGTATTGTGATGAATTTTCCTCTTATTACAGCTTTTGCTGTATTTCATATGAGTTGATATGGCGTGTTATCATTTTCATTTGTCTCCAGGTATTTTTTTATTTCTTCTTTAATTTCTTCAATGATCCATTGCTTGTTAAATAGCATATTGTTTTGTCTCCACCTCATTGTGCCTTTCTCAGATTTTTTCCTGTAATTAATTTCTAGCTTTATAGCATTGTGATCAGAGAAGATGCTTGTTATTTCAATTTTTTAAAATTTGTAGAGATTTGTCTTGTTTCCCAACATATGGTCTATCCTTGAGAATGTTCCATGTGCACTTGAGAAGAATCTGTATTCTGCTGTTTTTGGATGAAGTGTTCTATTTATGTCTATTAAGTTCAACTGTTTTAGCTTTTCGTTTAGCTCCACTGTTTCCTTGTTGATTTTCTGTCTGGATGATCTGTCCATTGATGTGAGTGGGGCGTGGAGGTCTCCTACTATTATTGTGTTATTATTGATATCTTCTTTTAGGTTTGTTAATAGCTGCTTTATGAACTTTCGTGCTCCTGTGCTGGGTGCATAGATATTTACAAGTGTTATTTCTTCTTGATGAAGTGTCCCTTTGATCATTATATATTGGCCCTCGATGTCTCTCTTTACCTGCCTTATCTTGAAGTCTGTTTTGTGTGATATAAGTATTGTGACATCTGCTTTCTTTTGCTTGCTATTAGCTTGGAGTATTCTCTTCCACCCCTTCACTCTGAGCCTGTGTTTGTCCTTGGAGCTGAGGTTTGTTTCCTGGAGGCCACAAATTGTTGGATCTTGTTCTTTAGTCCATTTTGCCACTCTGTGTCTTCTTATTGGAGAGTTCAATCGGTTTACATTGAGGGTGATTATTGATGCGTGAGGGCTTAATGCTGTAATTCTGTCACTCATTATCCAGTTTTCCTGCGTTACCTTTGTTTCTCGTCCTGTGTGTTTTAGCCTACCCACTGACTTCTGCAATTTCTTATGCTGGGTTTCTTAGATTTTTCCTTATTTATGTTTTGTGTCTCTGTTCTGTTGTTTAGTTTAGTGGCTACCCTGAAGTTTGTATTCAGAATCTCGTGTATAATATAGTCCATTTTCTGGTGGTCTCTTATTTCCTTGGCCTAGACTGATTTAGTCCCTTTCCTCTTCCTCTCCTAAATTATTATTTTAATCTCTTATTCCAACTCATATTGTGAGTTTGTGGTTAGAGTAATAAGATCGTCTTTGCTTTGGTGATTTCCTTCCCTTTATCCTAACGCTATAGTTGAATATTTGCTATCCTATTCTGATTCTACCTATTTGTCTCCCTACTCTGTGTTTTGTGACCCCTTTCTCCCTTTGTTTCTTTTTTCAGGTATGAGAGCCTTCTTGAGGATTTCTTGTAGTGGAGGTCTTTTGGCTACAAAGTCTCTTAGCTTTTGTTTGTCTGGAAAAGATTTAATTTCTCCCTCATATCTGAAGGATATTTTTTCTGGATAGAGTATTCTTGGCTGAAGATTTTTATCCTTTAAAGTTTTGAATATGTCATTCCACTCTCTGCTAGCTTGTAAGGTTTCTGTAGAGAAATCCACTGAAAGTCTGATAGGAGTTCCTTTGTAGGTTATTTTCTTCTGCCTTGCTACCCTGAATATTTTTTCTTTGTCATTCATTTTTGCCATTTTTACTAGTATATGCCTTGCAGTAGGTCTTTTTCCATTGACAAATCTAGGAGATCTGAAAGCTTCCTCCACACACATTTCTCCCTCAATTCCTAGATTTGGGAAATTTTCTTCTATTATTTCTCTGAGCACCCTTTCTGTTCCATTTTCCTTTTCCAGAATCCATCAGGGATTCTGATAATTCTTAAATTGGATTTCCTCATTGAGTCTGCTATTTCTCAGAGATTTTCCACATTTTTTAAAATTCTTAGCTCTCTTTCTTCCTCTGTCTGGAGCCATTCAGCCTGTCTATCTTCGATTATGTTAATTTGCTTCTCTATGGTGTCTACACATGCATTCAGGGAATCCATAGTCTGTTTTATCTGATCTATTGTATTTTTCATCTCTAGTATTTCTGATTGATTCTTCTTTATAGTTTCAATCTCTTTTGTGAAGTAACTCCAGAACTCGTTGACTTATTTCTCTATATTTCCCTTTACCTCATTGAGTTTTTTGATGATAGCTACTCTGAACTAATTTGCATTTAGTTTACCTATTTCCAAGTCCTCAGGACTTAATTCTGTGTTTTTATTGTTTTCTTTGTGGACTGGAGCTTTTATAAATTTCTGGATGGTAGAGGAGCAGTTTTTGCGCATGATGCTATTATTCGGTTGCAGTTACAGCCTGTCGCCACTAGATGGGGGTCGAGAGCCATGTGTTCTGAGCCCTCCGCCTTCAGTCCAGATGGCCGCGCTCAGTGCGGGTCGGGGTAGGAGGGCACTTTCTCTAACGTGCCAACCTGGATTCTGATCAGCTCTCGCTCTCGGCTTTCCCAGGGCCCTGGCTTGATGGGGTCCCCCCACTCAAAAGCTCTCCTCTGTTAGAGGGTTTCTGCTGCAAGGGCGGTGGGAGTCCTGGACGATCCTGTGGACACACGACCCCTCCCCCATTCCTTCCTTCACCCGCAGCAGCAATCCCAGTCTCTAGGGGTGGGAGCGAAGTTCTCTCTTACCCGGTTCCAGTTCCTGTGAGGGTGGCTCCACCCTCTCCGCCCTCGGTCATTTGGCTGCTGTGGGTCTCTGACAATCTCTTTGTTATTAGAATTATGGGTTGAAATTCAGTTGTTCCTCTTGGTTGTAGTTTGGACGGGAGAGAGTCCTGGGTGAGCTCATTCTGCCATGTCGCTGACATCACTCTCTTTAATCATTTTTGACAGCAGCTAGCATTTATTATAATATAACTTGTATATCAGGTACTATGCTAAATGCTTAATATGAAATAGCTAATCCTCCCAACACCCCTATCAAGCAGATACTCATCCCATTTCTAAGATACCTCTGGGATTTTCCATTCATCAGTTTACAAGGTATTTTTTTTGTAATGCATTACAATTTTAAAATTCCATCTCTAGGGTTCTTTGAATATAGAATGGGGAAGCAAAAGCCACTCTGCTCCACATGGATCCCAGAAGGATGAAATCGAATAACATGTGCAGGGACAGGAGCCTGGTCCAGGGCCTGACCTAGCACCTGGAGGGTGCTCAGTCGACCTGAGGCCCTTTCACTGTCTCCTCTCCTGTTCGTTGTCACTTCTATCTCCACATCCAGCATACTGGTCTGATAAAAAAAATCATAAGAACAAGGAGAATGAGCTGCCACGGTGAACCATAAACAGACCAAAAATATGAAGCTACTCTCTGAGGGCACATCGCTGAAGCCCAGTCACTGTTGGCTCCATAGAGTGACAGGAAACAGGTGGGCTGGTGGCCTCCAGGTGTCCTCCCTGTGCCATCTTGTTGACATTTCTCAGGGTGCATGCTTCACGTCTGAGATCTCTCAGAACATAGGCTTTCTCCTTCTCAAATGCTTCTCAGGGATTCTTGAGCTCCTGGCTTATTATAAGAAGTATTCCTGCTATTCTGGATATAATTTTTCATATGTAAATGCCTGCTTATAGTTGAGACTCAAGTCTGAGAAGCAATTCTGAACTGTGTCATGACTCTGGAAAATTCTGCCTCAGTGGCTCTTTCCCTGATGCTATGGCTATTTAAAACATAATATTTTTAACTTTGTAAAAGGATTTATGATCATTTTACAAAAATTAGAAGACAACAAGTAAAAGAAAGAAAATAAGAAACACAATCCCACCTGCCTGATCAATACGCTAGTTTATATGCTTATAAATCTTATCTCTCTCTGCAAAGTGTTCATACAATGCAAACTATTTTGCGATTTGCATTTTGCATCTAAGTGATCCTAAACATCCCTGAAAAGCTAAACAAAAATGTCAGGTAAACATTTGATGTAGGTTTTCCTGCCAACAGTCAGCGCTGTCTGCTTTGCTCTCCCTTGTCATGGCTGGCACTGCCTGGAAGACTTAGGCCTTGTTTATGTTCAGTCTGCTGTGTGACGTTGTTAGACGCAGGAGGGAGGTGTGCAGGGGGTGGAGCAGTACTTACTGCCCGCTGTTCTTCAGGGAGCTATCTCCTCGAACAGACTATCTTGTCACTGAAATGATTCTTTGTCATTTGTAAGGAGACTTGGCAGTAATATTTAGAAACGGTGTCTTTGTTGGTTTTCCCTCTCATTTTATTATTCAATGTGTATGACAATATTGCCTTGCTTACCACAATATTCTTGGGCTGTTGAGGGGAGTGGGAGAGAAAAGAGGAACATTCTTTGCTAGAGATTTTGGCACAAGAATTATCATTTTCATTTTAAGAAGACTCAGAATGGCTGCACTGCCCCAGGTCAGACTCCTGTAACAGACACCTTCAGAAGCCATCACCTTACAGTGCAATCACACATTGACCCAGGCGAGACGTTCTGTGAGCTTGTCTCCCCGGCCTTCCGAGTACATGCTGTTCATCATCTTTCTGGAGAGTGCCTCTCAAACAGCAGAGCTACAGCTTCCCTGGAGGTCTTGTCCCTAATCTTGATGCAAAGACAGATTCCACGTTGGAGGCCACCCCTCTGACTGCCACTGGCTGGCGTGGAGCAGCCTCTGGCAGTAGGTACCTCCATTTCAGATCTACTAAAGAGTTCTGTGTCACTAAGTTGTTTGACTTCTTGTGGTGAATAGATGAGTTGGCAGTGGGAACAGAGCCCATTGTCAGAGAGAAAACTAAGAAATGGATAAATTCAGAGGCAGAGGCCACGCGAGGAACTGGGAATGCTCTCAGAGCTAGGCTTCCCCCAGAGCAACTGCCCATCATTGGAGACAGGAGTTAGCTTGTTATCTCTCGCCTGGGCCTCCTTCTGGTCGATCGGTCTTATCCTCTCTCTGTGTTTCTAACTGCCATTCTGGTTTCTCTTAGCATGGAGGCTCTTGCTCTGGACTCTAAAATTTACCCTGAGTTTAGTGATATTTCAGCAACTGGCCATGACTCTTGCTTGTGTTTTGACTGTGTCATATTTGGCCTCTTTCTTTGTCATTGCCACCTTTTCTGACCGCACCTGGTCACCTTGGGCTACAACTCCCTCCAGGTTTGGTGGGATCCTCCACCTTCCAGTCATTTGCTAGACACTCTACTCTCTGTGCCCTCTAGTTGTCCCAAATAGAACCACAACACCTGGAGGCAGAATTGACTGCTGGGAGGCTGGACCCGCTTTTAAAGACCAACCAGGATCCAGGTTCCTGTGCAGGCTCAGCTGTTTCCCACTATGTTTGCTTAAAAGCACCACACAGGCCTGAAGCAGCAGCACTGTGGGGCCTGGGGCCTTCCTGCACAGGTGCTCCATAAGCTCTGGGTAGGGTCTGATGACCACTCCTGCCCTGCCCATATATTCTGCAGGACAGAGACAGAAGAATAGGAGGGCAAATGAGTCATCATGGGAGCATAATCTCCTCTCTGAATAACAGAAGTCCACCGGATTATATCTGACCTCTTTTCCTATACCAGCTTTTGTCCTGAGGGAGACCATTACACAGAACAGAAAGAAAGATCCTTTGCTTATTGCATTTGTCATCTGGGACCAATTATTGAGAAGTGGTACATTAATTGAGTGGACAGTCTCTAACAAGTGGTACTGTAGTGATCCTCATCCCAAATGATCCAGAGTTTTCCGTGAGAAGAGCTTGAGAATCTTTGCAGCACCAAATTAAAACAAGGCTCTACCTGTGATCTCAGTGAGAATGAACAAGTCCGCAGTTCCACTGATAATAAGGAAATTATCCACTTACTTATGTCAGCCAGCGAGAGAAGTGGCCTTTCCTTGACAAATTTTCATTGCATTTTGTGCTCTGATCACTGTGGGTGGAGGACTTGGAATGTCTCAGAGGTGCTCTGTCCAGTGCTGCACCAGATGTTGTGACAGAATCGTTTTTAGTTGTTCACAAAACTATCTTTAAAAGTAATAAAAAAAAAAAAATAAGATTGCCACCCTCATCAAGAAACATTTGTTTTAGCAAATAGATAATGACGTAAATGGACTTGAGTTCAGATTCTGGGTCAGACTCCATTATTAGCTGGTGACTCGGGACAGCTATTACATCTTGCTTGAGGATTAAAAGGAATAATGCATGTAAAGTGAGTACAGAGACAGTGTAGGCATACTAAACACTCAAAGAAGAATGATTTGAAGTAAGTGTATTTGTTTCCCATAGCTGCTGTAACAAATAACCACAACTTAGTGGCTTGAAGCAACACACATTTATTATCTTATAGTTCTGGAGGCCAGAAGTCCTAAAGTCAAGATATTCTTCTGGAGGCACTAGGGGCGACTCCATTTCTTTGCCTTTTCCAGTGTCTAGAAGCTGCCTATATTCCTGCTCACGGCCCTGCATTGCTTCAACTCTGCTTCCATTGTCACACTCCTTCTCTCACTCTCCTATCTCCCTCTTTCACGTATAAGAACCCTTGTAACTAAATTGGCCCATCCAGGTAATCTAGGATAATCTCTCCATCTCAAAATCCTTGATTCAATCACATCTGCAAAGTCTCTTTTGCCATGAAGGTAACAGATTCATAGGTTCTGGGGACTGAGATGTGATCTCTTTGGGGGGGCCACTGTTCTGCCTGTCCAGGAATTTATTTCCTCCTCAGGTCTTTGGCGGATCATTTGGCAGCACAGAGAGACAGTGGCATGGCTTGGATAAAACGAGGGTTGGAAATGTCTAAAGATTTAAGAACTTTCAAGTTTCAGAGCAGAGGTGAGTAGCCCTTACTGGTATGTAGATTGACTACTTAATTCCAAGCAGTTATTTCCCAAACTCCAATCATGAAGTAACAGTGAGGGCAAGCAGATAGGTACAGAATAAAGCTTTGACTTCTGAGTGTTACAGCCCTTGGCCAGATTCAGCTCTCGGGCAAATTATTCTATGACTAATGGTGGATTTAGCAGTCCTGATCCTACTCTCAAGCTCTCCCATATTGTCAAGATGCTCCAATCAGAAAGGAACTCAATCAAAAAACTTTAGCCTCATATTCTTGTAATAGGCACTAAGAAGAAACAGTCATATTTGAAAAGCTGTCACATTGGTTATTAAGACTATAATTAATGATCAGCATCATGGAATGATGAGGCTGAAAGAAACTTTAGAGGTGATCTGTTCCAAATGCTCATTTTCTGGATGAGGAAAGGATTTGGAAAGGTTAAAAGAATTGCGAAAATCAGAGAGTGGCAAAATCAAGGGGCTGGGTTCTGGGGTCCTGGATCCCCTGTGTGGTTCTCATTCCCATTTGAATGGGGCCACAAACCTGCAATTGTGGAATAACTGTGAGTAGTGGTGTCATGCTGCTATGAGAGTTGCCAGATTCTCCTAATTTGCATGATTAGTGCACTTTTCTCATTTGTATTTTTGAATACAGTGTAAGTCCTATACCCTAGTCCAACGTTTCTCAAACTTTAGTGGGCATCCAAATCTCCTGGAAGAATTGTTAAAACACAGATTTCTGGGCCCTACTCTGAAGATTGTGACTCAGTCTGTCTGGAGTGGGGCCTGAAGATTTGCATTTCTACAAGCTCCCAGGTGATGCAGATGCTGCTGGTCCCCAGACTTCACTTAGGGTAGCACTCCTCCAGTCCGCTATTCTTTCCCAGGAGAGATGGTGATGGAGATTAGTGTTCGTTACAAAAGGAAAACAGAAAGGAAGGTCATAGTCAGCTTCTGTGATGTAAAGCACAATCATGCAATAAGACAGGCTGTTATCTTGAAAAAGAATTTTCCACATCTGGAAATTTATCCCTTCTTTTAGTACATAAAAAGAAAAACCAAACTGGAAGCATTTAGCACATAGACCTGTCTGTAGAATAGAAGGAATTGCCCTTCCCACCACTAAGATTTAGACAAATCAGAGAGGAAGGAGGATATGACATGCAGAAGCCCTGCCCATTTTCAGGGCCAGAGATTGTAGGAAGGAGATGGGAAAGGAGAGAAAAGTGTGTCCTGATTTCCTCTCTCTGAGCTTCAGGCTCAGAGAGGGTGTAGGATAAATTGAGGGGAGTGCCCAGGACAGGGAATACTTGATGTTAAGGGCTCTGGGAAGAGTCTGCCTGCAGGGGCCTACCCTGAGTAGTCTGGGGAGCAGCTACGTCAACTTGGAAGCACATGATCATATTTTGTGGTTCTGCTGTGGCCTAAAGACACAGAAGTATCTGAGAAGCTGGTCACCGTAGCAGGGTTAAGATGTCTCTTTAGAGAATACTACTCAGGATCACATCCTTGAGCAGATGCCCAAGGAAGGTTCTAGTTGGGGATCACAGCCAGGCTTCAGAGAGGTCTTTAGTGCCTACAGGAAGTAAGGGAGCTGACCAAGCCCACAAGTGCTACTGGGTGCCAGCAAGCTGTGAGGGGCCAGGTCATGACCAGGTGAGTTCTCCAGCCACAGGCTTCCACTGCAAGGACCAGGAGGGCAGGTGTAACTAGCTAATTAAGGAACAGCACCCTGGGGACTAGAGAAGGTGGAGAACACTGTTCTTGGGCCTCTGCTAGCATGTATGGTGGCTTTGTGCACCTTACAGTAAGGTGCTTTTGTGGGCTGAAGGAAGTCAAAAGGCACCACCCTGGGATCATCAGTTGGAAAGAGGCGCCCCTTCTCCAGGCTGAGGAGGCCACAGACAGGTCACAGCTTGGCTATGAAGCCCCCACCCAACCACATTGAGGCATCTTTGTTCGAGACACAAATGGACTAATCACAGCAGCTAGGCTCAGCCTCTTTTCTGCCAAGTCTCTACCCCCAGACTCCATCTTAGAGAATTAGGATGAGCAGAAGCCACCTACAAGCATTTGGATTCCAGAGAGACTCTGTTTAAATGACTAGAATGCACTAAGCTTTAAGCTGAGATAGCCTTATGATTAACATTTTTATTCTTCCTGCTTAGAGAATAGGGGCTTGGGAGAAAGGCCAAGTTGGTGATAGACTAAAATTTTTGGCATATTGTTTGCAAGCATTTCTTCCACCCCTGTCTACATGCCCCTCTGCAGTATGACTTTGCTGCTCTTCCCATCCAGAGGAGTGTTTCTTCATACCTTGAATCTGGGCTTGGCCATCTGATTTCTTTGGCCAATGAGATGTTAGCAAACATGAAGGAAGAAGAGGCTTAAAATGTGCTTGTGCACTGTGGCTTACCTTCTTTTTCATCTGGGAACCTTCTCGCACCCTGGAAACAAATCTGGATGAGCCTGTTGGAGGATGAGGTACCATGTGCAGAGAGGCCTGAGAACTGCAGAAACTCTTGGCACAACTGACTCCATCCAAACCCCAGTACTGAGAGTCTTGACCAAACTCTAGCATGGTTTCTAGCAGCTCCCAGGTCTCCCTTGAGTTCTTGTCTGCAAAAGCTCAAGGCTGCCAAAAGAATCTAGCCTTTGTTCCAGCCAACATCTCCAGATAGGTCCCTGACCTCCCTTTCCTGGAGCATTTATTTCAAAAACTTAAAATTGTGAATCCTTCCTCTGTCCCTTCGAGATGTTTGTGTATCTCCTACAACTCAGGAGTGTCTTTCTCAAGGACCTGAAAGTCATTCCTTTAAAATGTAATCAGGAAGGAGAGGACCTCCATCTTCCAGTCTCAGCGGGAGGGTCGGAGCCTAACTTTGATAAGCCTAGTTAGCAGATGCAGATGGCCTAACCCCATTTATGCGGAGCGTTTTTCTTACTCACTTTTGGTAATCTTTCACTTTCCTGATTCTGCTTGAGTCCCCACTTCCTCACTGACCCGGACTCCCTCATTCTCTCTTTAGGAGCCCTAGTCACCTCTACAAATGGAACTGAGCTTAGCTCTTTCCCCTACTGCAGTAGTTATTGAACAAAATCCGTTTTCACCACTTTTATCTAATATCTGGCTCTGTTCATCTCTGACAGGCCCCAATCTGTCCCGGAATCCTAGCTTTCTCAGCTGTGATCTCAGATATGTGAGTGAAGCTTCCTCAGACCATCCAACTCCAGTGGAGGCAGCCCAAATGAGAAGAGATGAACTACTCAATCAGTAATAAATATTTGAGAAATAATAAAATTTGCTGTTTGAACCACTAAATTTGGGGGGTGGTCTGTTATATAACAAGAGCTAACCGATATGATTTAAAAATTGTTTTTTCCTGCAAACTCAAGTTACAGAGCAAGTCAATTTGTGACTCCATTTCACTTGTTAGAATATCTTGTATGATGATCCTACGAATCCAACTAAAAGTGTGCAAACTGAATCCACTAGTGTATTGGATTGCATAACCAAACACAGGCAGACAAATTTTTTAAATCATTAATTTAAACTATACTCTAGGTTAAAACAGATAACAAGTTCACTATGGGAAATAAGCATCCACCCTCCAGGTGAAATGGACTGGCAGCAGGCTGGAGCACTCCAGGTAGCTGTCAATTCTATTCAGTTAGCTCAACATGTCTTGAAGACTCTTACAGAGTTATGATACATCAGTGTGTTGTAATCAGGTATAAGACGGGCTGTAAGTAATTAATTGCTATCAACTTGTGAGTAGTATATGGTAATACTGCCAATGGCTAATTTAACAATTAGAGTGGTCTCCCAGTTCTCCCAGTAGAATGACTATTCCAACTCACTTGCTTTTGGAAGTGCTTTCAGGAGTGGGTGAGAAGCATGGAGCTGCAAAGAATGCAATAAGAGTTGCATGTTGCTGCATAGGAGCCATTTGGTTCATGTCACATAGAAAAAAAGATTAAAAATTTTGGTCTGATCTAATTGATTTCCTGCTACCAATCAACTGATTGATCTACCAACAGCAAAGCAAGAATCTTTGCCTTGGTGCTCCCTGACTCTGTGCTGACCACTCCCTCAGCATGTTTGTAATTTTCTCCTAGGCTTCGTATAGTCTTATTCCTTCAAAATATCCATCTTTTACTGTAGCTGGGAGGACCTTAACTGTTTTGTTTTTTTTAGCAAAATTTACAAAGGCAGTAAAGTAAATTGGCTATATCTTGAATTCCATAAAGATTCTTGAAATGTTTGTTCATAAAATTGGTTCAGCTAGAAATATGTTGTGGGACTTGATTAGTTGGAGGAGAGAGAAGGTGACGGTGATGAATGGTAATGTCTTAACTGCCTTAAGGTGCTTAGTAGCCTTCTGTGAGGGAAACACTTTCATTTATTACCTAGAAGATCAGTGGACTATAATTTATGAAATTAACCAAATTTGGAAATGTTAGTGACATAGATGAAATGATTCAAATGACATTGAAGATGGAAGAATCTTGTACGAAAACCGAAAATTATTTACCACTCAGGAAAGATAACCAATATCTGAGGAGCGCGTCAATGTGAAATGCTAACTCTGTAGATGGGAAAACCCCCAGAAATTGGCAAGTATGGAGAATATTAATAAATTTATGTATTGGCATAAAATACATAATTTGTAATCCACTTGCTTTCTGTTTATAAAGATTCTCTATAGCATTATTGGAATGTTCACTACACTCAAAATTGAAAGTTATATTTGTGTAGTGTCATTTTCTGTGATTATGCTACTCTCTATGTATTATGAAAGCTATTAACCTAGCATACATTTATTGAACATCTACTGTTTTCCAACTACTGTGCTGTGCAAGAGAGCAGTTGGAAACAGGTCATTGTCATGTAGTATAACTAGTGCTACATAGAGATAGGTTAAAACTTCTGTGGGAGACAAAATGCTTTTGTATTCATTCTATCCTTAATTTCTCACAAACGTGTGATCCTGCCAAGCAATTATTATTACTCCATATTATGGTCAAGGAAATCGAGGCAGAAAAAGCTGATTTTACATCACTATCATTATTTCCGTTGTCATCTTTATAATACTCATCGAGCACTGGCTAAATGCTTGGGCTCATTTAATGCTCATGTATCTGCGAGGTTTACAGAGATTCATTCATTCAATGTTGAGCACCTATTGCTTCTTAGGTGGTGGGAATACAAGGATGGATAAAATGAAGTCTCTGCCTTCAAAGAGCTTTCTACCTAGCATATATAATACAGAAGAATAGCCTCTAACTTCTGATAGAGCAGTCACTTGCCTAAGACATTGGAAGTAAAGGCAGAGCTGGGATTTAAATACAGATCTATTTGGCTCCAGTACTTGTGTTCACCTCACATCATATGCCCAACACACATTCATTAACTTAATCATTCACTTGCTGTGTCGGGTTCTGGGCCATGTGACACAGCCGGAAAGTCACCAGGGGATAAAACAGCTGGGCCTTGACTCCAGACCTCCCATGCCAGTCCAGCATTCTTCCTCCCATACCACTGCGGCCCTCGTGACCCAAAATTGGGCAGACCCCATAGGAAAGACTGAGGGGAGTAGAGGTGTGTGATCTCACCTGGTTCAGAGGCACCACCAGAAATGGGCAACACTTTCCAAGTCTAGCTGAGAGCTCACTGGCCACATCGCCTTTGCACTGCTGGAAAGGTAAACCCACTTCATCCCTCATCCTCTGCTTCTCCTTCCTAGGCTGCCTGCAAGATGCCAGAGATTTACTGTAGGCTCTTATTTATTCTTGTCTCCTTGAGGTTTTGCTTATGGGTACTTTCCAGTTTCCAAAGTGCTGAAAGATATGTCTGTCTCTCTTTTTTGTTCTTTACCGGGCAGCTTACTGCAGAGCTACCCACAGAAATAACACAATTTAAAAAGATATTGCTACTGATGTAGCACACATTTTAATTTAGGGCTGTCCTTCTTAAAGCCATCAGTCTTGACTTCTGGGGTTTGTCTCACCCAATGAAGGTTGCATCAAATAAGATTTTTGCCCAAGTTTTTACATTTTAAAAGGAGGTTGTGGGGGACTGGAATTGGCCACCCCAAGATATGTCTCTTTGGCATGAGGATTATTTGGGGCTAGATACTTTTAATAAACTGCAGACAGGAAGGCAACTCTGAAAAGCAGAGTTTACTTACCCTTTGTTAAGAGACATTTACATTGTAAAGGAAATCTCCATCTGTAAAGGTGTCTCCCTCTCTGTACCAGGAAGAAGGGGGGATGAACTTATCTCTAGAAACTCTTAATCAATGCCAAAGGCAAGGACTTAAATCTGCATCTTTTTTTCTGTACTTGTCTGATAACCTCCTGTAACTGACTCCCCCCCCACCACCAACATTCTCCTTTGTCTTTAGCTGAGGAGGATATTTAAGGTGGTGGCTTCAGCCATTTTAGTGAGTTGCTCAGCTTGCCTGAGCCTCTCTTATGTATACATATTATAAAGCTTTGTTTAATTTTCTCCTGTTATTCTGTCTCATGTGAATTTAGTTCGTTCTCCAGCCAGAGGAACCCAGAGAGGGTAGAGGAAATGTCTTCCTCCCCTACAAGGTTTAGAGTCATTTAAATACAGATTAAATCCATTTAATTGAGCAAGTACTTTAAGGTCCACTGAAGTGTAGCCATCAATAATGGAATCTCCTAGGCTGGGGGCTGAGGGGACAGCAAGGATGAAAGAGGCAGACAGCATCCTCTGGGAGACTTTAATTGGAAGAGAGGTTGTTTAGTGTAGTGATTGAAAGAAGGAGTTGGTAAACTTCTCCTGAAAAGGGTCAGATAGTAAATATTTTAGGCTTTGTGGGCCACAGGGTCTCTGTTACAACTACTCAACTCTGCCTCTGCAGTGTAAGAACAGCCATAGACAACAGTAAACAAATGGGCATGGCTATGTTCCAATAAAACTTTATTTACAAAGGCAAGCAGTGGGCCACATTTGGCCCACTAGTCTTAGTTTGCTGGTTTAGAATAAGGTCTCTGCCATCAGACTGCCCATTTTATAGCCCTCTGCTTCTAACTGTGGGACTTCGGGAAATCAACTTAATCCCTCCAAGTCTCAGATTTCTCATCTACAAGTGGATGTAGGAATAAAAGCTGCCTTGTGGGATTTTTCTAAGATTCAACAAGATGGGGCTTACCCAGGGCAGTAGCTGGCTCTTGCTAAGAGCTCAATGAATGTTAACTATTACCACTAACCAGGAGCCCAATCAGAAGCCTCTCTCTGGCAAGGACACACAGCAGTGTTGACAGCTACAGAAGCAGAGAAAGGGAAGCCTAAGCCAAAAAGTGTTGTAAACAAATTCTCTTTGACACAGGAGACTTATACAAGGCCCTCATGAAGAAGGGTGTGAGGATCAGATAGTCTTCTGTGGCTTCCACTGACCTCCCCAGACAAACATGGCTGGCTTTTGCTCTGCTTTCATTGTGCCTTGTACGAACCTCTGTTGGGCTCTTTGGAGGTACACCTGAGGTGGTCAACTTCTGTTCCTATTTCAATGGGATCCCCTCCCGCTGGGATCCCAGGACCCAGAGCAGGGCTGGGCTTATGTTAGATGATTAGTAAGTGCTGTTGTTGAATATATTTCGGTGTTTAGGATTCTCTATAGGTAAAGAAACAGCTCTGCTGTAACAACTCTGAGGTCTACATAGCCAGTCCAGTTTCAATGGAGTTTTGGAAGAACTCTCCAAAAATTCTGCTAACATCCTCCTCCTTTTTGCTGCAGTTCCTAAGCTGGATCTTCACATTCTCTGAATGTCTATTGCCTTTCTTTCTAAGGGTCAAGGACTGATCCCTGTAATGGTCACAGAATGTTCTTGAATAACCAATTGCCCTCTGATTATTAAGTGAAAAATCTTCTTTTACTCATAGAAATGAAAAGCATGTTAAAATGCCAAAGTCGAACAATCCAAGTGTGGCAATTCTCTGGTAGACGGAGGCCATGCCACTGTGCAGAGACCCAGATAAACAAATTGAGTGTGAGCCAAACAGCCAGCTTTCCATCACGTATCTGGTAGACATTCTCCAGTGACTTCCTGGCACAGTCTGAAAGGGTAGTACCAAATGGGGACATGGCTGACATCCACCTCAATTCTAACAGATGAAGATCAATGGACCCTGGCACCTGGTTCATCTCTTGTTTGAATTGCTTTTGAAAGCTCAGGGTAGTGAAAGCCAGCAAACTCTGCAACATGATGTGCTACTGGCTTTGGCCAAATGCACTTCAGCTCTCTGACTCTCTATTATGGTGAGTCACTCTAGACAGGGGTGGAGGGAGTGAGGAAAGAGGCGTCTTTACAAAGAGAGCAGAGAAATTGAGGCCACCATGTCCCTGTTCTTTGTGCAACTTGGGCCTTGTTGCTCCCTACTGTCTAAGCCACAGAATCTGAAATGTAGCAGAAGGGACAAATGAGAGTGTAAGAGAGTAAGAACAAAACTCACACGTATCTGTGCTCAGACAAGCATAGGTCCAGACACTGACACACAGGATCACTTTGAATTCCCACAAAAAGCCTGGGTCCTTTATGTCAGAGCGCTTCTCTACCCTGAGTCCTAAGTGTGAAGGCAATTACCAAGTCCTAATCAATCTCCACAAACCTCCAAGAGTTTCTGTCACTGTCCCAAGACCAATCAGCACTTGCTGTGTTGACTTTCCTCAAACTCAGTTTTCTATCTTCTGCTGCAAGACCTTGGCACATGCTATTCACCCTATCTGGAACTCTCTTCTTCCCCCAACTCCCCAGGCTCCAGCCTTTAGATAACTTAATATTTAGATCTCAGTTAAAGTTTCCCTTCATCAGGAAAGCCTTACCTAACCCTGCAGTAGAGGTCAAGTGTCTTAGTTACAAGCAGCATTTCTTCTCTTCAGACCTCTTACCTCAGTTTGTAATTGCACGTTTATTGGTGGTAAGTAAGCAGTTGTTATAAGGAGTGTTTTATCTCTATCATCAACACAGTTCCTGGTTCTAGAGCTGAACTACTAGAATTTAAGCCCTATCTCCAACACCTACCATGTGTTACGACTTTGGGCAAATCACCCCTTCTCTCTAAGCCTCAGTTTCTGCACCTGTACAATGGGGATTAGAATGACATCAACGTCCTCGAGCTGTTGGGATGATTGACACCTTCTGGGGGTGCTTACTCACTGCTTCTCTGTGGTGTTAATGCTTGATTTCTGCCTTCACAGCTGTAGCTGGGACCTTGGCTTTAACCGCTTTTGACTTCTTGATTTTGACCAACTGGCTTTGCTATCAGATTGGTTCATTTTTGCCTGGTCAGCCTCTGATTTTTCCTTCACTCCCTAACCCTGTTTCCAGCACCACAGCTAATGTAGACGTCACTAGCCCTGGCTCCAGTCCAGGCTGTGACCACTGCTCTGGAGGAAAGGAAGAGAGAGGTGACAGCTGGGCAGAATGGACAGATCTGCCTCCGACCTGGAGACACCGCCATCTACAGGCTGGAAGTCAGCGAGGCGTGGTGGACTGACAGGCAGATGAGTACTTTGAGACTCTCCAAAAATCTGCCCTTGTGCCATTTCTTCACGTTTTCTCTCACTCCCCAACCCGATCTGGGCAGTGTTCTGTCAGTGCTCACCTCACTCTTGGCCAGTGGCCTGAGCCCCTCAGTCCTGAACATGGCACTGAGGAGATTACGTTGGCTGAGTGTTTTCCATTATAATCATTCTTCCAATATCACATTATTGTTATATTTTTACATGATTAGGTTTTTATTTTATTTTAAATTCATTTTCAATTATAAAAGCACTATGTAGTTTAAAACTCAAACTGATCAGAAGCATAGAAAAGTTATTAAAAAGCTCTCCCCCAACTTATATGCATTTGCCTATCTTATCCCCTTCTAGGGGGTGTCCACACTCTACTGTGTGTGCTTCTAGAAAAATGTTTGTCAAATATGCAATTTATGCAAAAATATGTATGATGCATCCCTTTCGTACCAATGATACATCATCATACATATTGCCCTGAGCGAGGGCACTTCTTTTAATGAAGCTGTAACTTTGTTTCACTTCAAAAGATGAATAGAGATCGAAGGAGAAACAAAGACATTCACAATACCACTTCGCAACCTGTGCTGATTGTTCAAACATTCTTGATATATGACTCATTCTTCCCAAGGTAATAAAATTCTGTTCAGAAAATTCAGAAAAGGTCATAATTTTAAAACCAAAAGAAAATTTTGATCTTAAAAAGATATTTAATAGTACATGTACAGAGTAGGCATTTACCGAATGTTGGATATTGCTACTGCTACTCTTGTTATCATTCTTAGTATATTCTAGAAAGAAAGGAAGGCTTCCTAAAAGGAGCTGATTACTCATTCCTGTGTGTCCCTGCTATTGCTTTTATATTCACTGTGGTCACATCGATAGTTCTAGATTTATTATTATGTGTTTGTATTTATTTCCTTTTGGATCTTCTTTCTCTTTCAAGCTCCAGACTCCAAGGTGCCTGGCATATAGCATGCGATCAGCCTTTTTACTGTCAATCCCTTTGTAAACATACAGCTTCCATTTTTAAATATAAACAGGTAGCCAAGGATGACCAGACTTGAGGAAAGCTAAGTCAGAGGATGAAGGAAATACGGAACTCAATACAGGAAAAAGATGATGCGAGTAACCAGAATGATGGTGGAAGGAATTTCCAAGACAATAGCTCTGCTGCAGGCCTAGAAAGAAACCAGAAAAGATGGGGCAAAAGAACAGAGGCTGTCCCCAAGGAAAATGTGTGCTTAATAGGTTACCTGATGGTTTGACTACATTGAAGGGAACTTTACAGCTTTGTAAGTGAAGCTGGCTATAAATTAATGAGAAGTACACGAAAAAAACTAAGGGGATAAAGAATAGCATAATTTTTAACTCCAGAAAAAACAAGAAGTTCTACAGGAAAGCAAATTAAACAAACAATGCTTGTACAGTCATAAAAATATAAACACAAAGTAGTAATTTAACCAAAACTTGGGATATAAATATACTTGGAAGACAGTAGAAAGGGGAAATTGAGATGCAAGAGAAGAATAATAAAGCTTATCTTCCAGAGTATGAAGTCAATAGATAACGTCTTTAAAACTGAAGGAAAAAAAGCAAGAAATATCTGTAAAAGCATAGTATGACATATTTAGACAGTATGGAGGTTTGTTAACACGCCAGGTTCATTTTTGCCCGCTGCCCCGAAAGCCAAACACCGAGACAATGAGATTGCAGCAGAGAGAGGGTTTGCTCACAAGGTAGCCACATGAGGAAGTGAGAACATGAGTCTCAAATCTGCTTCTCCAGAAATAGGGACTCAGGGATATTTATGGGGTGGGGGTAAGGTGGCCTGAAATGTGGAGATAGGTGATAGGAGGTTAGGAGAGGTGAGGTAGTTGATGAGGTGCACAAGCATAGTCAGACTCCATGCCTCTTCACAGGACGCATGCTCACAAAATGGCGGCATTAGCATGATCTGAGGGTGGAATTTTTAGCCTCTTGACATCAAAAGGTCGCCTATTGGACATCTGCGTGGGGCTAGTTGAGGAGTTGGTGTTCTCAGCTGGCCTAGAGTGGACAAAGGGGTGCTAATTCCTGAGAAACACTTCACACACCCATTACTATGATGACCCAGGCTCCAGGGAGATGTTATCTATAGGAGCCTAGTGGGAGTCAGATAGCACAGCGCCTAAACAGCACAGTTAACAAGGGGTGGGTCAAACAGCTAAAAGCTATAATCAGTAACTGCAAAAAGGAAAAAAACTTTTAGTTCCTGGCTACTTAATCATCGATGGCTAACTCTTTGCCAGTCTCAGAATCTAAAATAAAAGCTTCTTTTGAGTTAACAATGAGCTGAATCCAGATTCTCTTCCTCTCTGGGCTTGTTTCCTGGTCTGTAAAATGTTGTCTGGACTTGATGACTTCTCAGGTCAGTTCAATGTGCGTCAGAGGCAGTGAACCTTGCCTGGCATCCTAGATAGGTGTAGAGAGGATACCATCCGCCCAAATGGACCTTCAAACAAAATCAGGAGAGGAAATTCAGAGTCTGTCCCCACCCTGATCAAGCCTCCTCTCCACGTTGGGGGAAAATCTCCCGTCCCAGAATGTCTGAGTCCCTGGCACTCAGTCTCCTATTGTTCTGTGGTGCATCCCTGGCTGGGGTTTCATGAGCTCAAGCTTATCTCAACTTGCAGACCTAGTACAAGTTCCAGATTGCAGGGATGGCACAGTATTCTTTGGGCGTTTCCTGCAGAGCCTGATGCACAGTTCTGCACACACACCTACCTAAAGAATGAGGTTCAGGTCCACAGCCTCTGTTAGCTGTGGCCTCCTGCTCACTGGCCTTTGCCCCAGGGCTTCCCTAACCTGCCAGGCTGCTTGGTTGCCAGTGAAAGGATAGCTTCACTTTACTGGCAGACTGGTTTGGGCTTTGGTACTTTTGAATCATTTTCAAAAACAGAAAATGGATGTCAGATTCAAATTCCCACACATCCTCTGTGTCTCAGCCCCCTTCACAGAATTGTCACAAATGAGCAGACGTAAAATCAGGTAGGAAGGTGGGGCACCACGTAGAAGAGAGCAGATTTACGAAAGGCCCCTCATAATGTATCTATTTTGAAATACTGAGGCTGCCACAGAGTGTGAGAGGATGTCCTGTCAGAATGAGCACTTCCTGCGACAAAAGAGGAGAGATAATTACCTTCCAGCTCCCCAGCCAACAGCACTATGGAAACCATTGACCTGCAAAGGATGGCCTGTGACTAATGTAAACTGAATTTGAAAAGGCATAATTTTGCCAAAAAGACAGCACGACAATAATAAAATTTATGAACTTTTTTCTATGACTTTTATGACTTTTCTTCTTATGTACTTAAAATAATTTTTCTTTGCTGAAATCCAGGGCCCAGAGACTTATGATCCCAATATTCAGAATTAAATATCTCGAACTTTGAATATTACTGATTTGTAATAAAACAGAGAGCTGGGTAAAAGTAGAACTCTAGGTTCATACTGTAATAAAACAGAAAACAGAAAACATAATACAGTGTTCTTACTAGTGCCTTCTATTAAAACCTGCTTGCCTGACTGCTTGTAGATGTATGCTGGCCAACACCACCTGATGAAAGCCTGGGTGAGTGGCCAGCCCTGACCTGTGGATCGATTTAGGTCCCTCGTTGGTGCCTACAAACTGTCTTCCACATCGATTTCCTTTGACCTCTAGAGTAATTTGAAAACAGATGATGTTTTGCTATGGTAAGTTTTGCTCTTGGAACTATGCCCAAGCTTTTGATATGGGAAACTTTTATATCTATGGCTTAATAATTCCCAACACACACCATAAAACACCCACAATTTAGGGTACTTTAGTTCACCCTACCAAAAATAAATAAATTAACTAAAAACAACAAAGGGGATTTATTTCCCATAGTAAATTGGTAGGGGGAGAAACTGGAGGAGCTGTAGTTCCGTGGGCAGGATAGGAGTTTTTACTCCTCTCTTTCCCCATAGGGGAAGCCTTTCTGCTCATTCCCTTCCTTCCCCACTCTCTGGGAGTTGCTAATCTGGTTGTTCAGATTCTAGGACACTGACTGGGTCATGTTCAGTGGGACAGGGGGACGAGGGTGCTGGGAATTAGTGGCTCTCTCTTCTTTTGCATGTTGCTGAAGCAGTAAACTGATTCAGGGCAGACCTGCCCATCTTCCTTTCTCTTCTCCGTGGTAAGAGAGCTGAAGTCTTGGCCAGTTTAGTTTAGTGGGAAGCCTATGAATCTTTCTCTCCTCTCTTACAGGGGCCAGGTGAGGGTGCTTCTGTCCTTTGCTACCAACTAGAGGGTGATGAAAGCCTGAGGCTTGAATTTGGACTTGGAGGAAACTGAGGACTCCCCTTCATGCCTCAGGCCTCAGTCACTTTCTCCAATCCTTTTCACTGTCATTTTGCACAGCAGTCGTTCTTCAACTTTAGGAGCATCAGAATCACCAGAAGGCTTGTTAAAACACAGGCTCCTGGGCCCCAGCCCGAGTGTCTGATCCAGTAGGTCTGGAGTGAAACCTATGAATCTTCATATCTAATAAATTCCCAGGTGATGCTGATGCTGCTGGCCCAGGGAGCGCATTTTGAGAACCACTGATCTAGTTTCAAACACAAGCCCAGTTTATGATAAAGTAGTATTTTGCTTTCTTTTATAAATTTGGTGTTCCTGCATCCCTAGCTGACTACCATCAAAACCTCACTCTGACTCCTAAAAATAGTAACAAAATTATTAAATTATCCCAGTCATAGATGATGGGTTTTATGAGGTAACAATAAGAAACTCAAGTATTTTTAACCTAGAGAGGAAGAGGTCAAAGAATCTGAAGGAGGAAGCTGACAAAACGTCCTCCACAGATGGTTAACAAGGGTTAAGCAGCAGTGAGAGAGGGTTTGGCAGACAGGGGGAGGAATTTCCAAGCTGCAAGGACGGTTAGGCAAGCATACTAAAGGTGGCTGTGGAAATCTCATCCCCAGAGGACTTTAAAAGCAGAATCAATGACCATCTCACTTGGACAGCTTGAACCTGGATGAAAATACACATTTCTGGAAGAGTCGTGATTAATTTGACCCTCATTCTCTTCCAGGAAATATGCTTGAAGATCCTGGGTACTTATGGAGTAGATTATACTGAAGAGGGTGGAGAAAAAGGAAATGCAGCTCACAATTTGCCTGTTTCACAATTTTGTTTGGGTCAGGTCTGCTATTGTTAAGATAATATATGTAGCCAATATAAAAGAAACCCAGATTCAACAACAGCTTAATCAGGATGGAAGTTTATTTTTCTTTGATGTGAAAGTCCAAGTTGGTAGGACAATTTTCTCTTGTGAAGACATCAGAGACCCAGGATCCTTCCATCTCATTGCTCTGCCATCCTTAATATGTGACTTCCATCTGGTATTGCAGATGGCTACTCCAGTGCCACTGTCATTTTCCAGCTATTGGGACCAGTCCAGTAGTTACACATGTTACTTTCACTTATATATCTTTGGCTGCAACTTAGTCATATGGCCGTGTCTAGCTCCAAGGGAAGCTAGGAAATGTAGTGTGGTTGCTTTTGTTCCGGTGGGCTGTGTGTGCCCAATTGAAAATAAAGAGTTTTATTATTATGAGAGAAAGGGAAAATGGGATATTGGGAGAAATGTAGCAGTCACGGCCTCAGTAGGCCCTTTCAAAGCAGCTTAAGATCCCTTCCCCTCAGTAAAAGCAGAATACCATACTTACAAATACATTTCCAAACCTCCTCCTTCTCCTTTATTTCCATCACAACAAAGGTCACCACTAGCTACTCAGTCCCCTGACTAGAAAACCCAGGAGTCACCTTCTCCACCTTCTTCTTGCCCACACTCCAATAGAAAACAAGTTCCATCAAAGTAGAACCTGTGCTGTTTTGTCATGTTTGCCACACCCAGCAAGGTGCCAGGGGTGTCCCTCTCTGCTTAAAACCTGTCAGATCCCCGCAGTTATGAGAATGAAGGTAGTGCTCCTTTGGCAGCACACAGGTCCGTTGGAACCTGCCTCCTGTCCAGTCTTCTCTCCCTCGTTTCTATAGCCTTCTGTTCTGCTCATGGAAGTCATTCATCACAGTACCCCACAGTGCAGTGTGGAGTGCTGTTACTGCTGCCTGGAATGCTTGTGACCGCCAGACCAAACCCCTTCCTCAACCAACTATCAGTTATTCTTCAGGACTCAGCTTAGACATCACTTACTCCAGGAAGTTTCTTGGATCCTAGTCTAGTTCTAATCCTCTAGGCCCCTCTTCTGTGTTCCTATATCTGCCTGAGCAATCCTCCATTATAGCGCTCATCATTTTTCTTATCTTCTTGAGGTCAGAGACTATGCTGATTTTGTCTCTATCCCTGGAACATAACACGATGCCTGATATGCAGCTTAATAAGCATATGTTGAGTCCACTTAAAACTCCAAGAATCAAATTGTACTCAACAGTTCTGTATCATGCACCTCACAAACCAGAACTGAACAGAGTATAGTCAGGAGAAGGCCAAAGTCATTCCACAAAGATTTATGGAGCACCCGCTTTGTGACTGGGAATAAGAGCTGGGTACAAATGATCCTTTCCAACATGGAGCCCCTAGTCTCACGGGGAGGACAAGCCACACACACAGCTAAGAATTCTCACTGGACAGATGCACTCCGATCACCTTCTCCACTCCAGCGGGGAATCCTTCCCTCCTGGGACGGGGAAGTGGAGCTTGTGCAAAGCTAATACCTGAGTTCCACCCCAGCTGCCTCCTAGGTCCACATGGCAGGAGAAGGTAGGCAGAGAACGCTTTGCTCTGGGCACTTTTCACCACTATTTCAGATTTTCAGCTGCCTTCTGAGGTGAGTGTTTGCATTCTGCCTCCTCGCTCAATGCCCTTAAGACACCTCAGGGTCTTTTATTCAGTCAATTTATTTTATTCAGTTAATATCGGTTAATTTATTTTATTCAGGCAATTAAAGGCAAGCCAAGCAAAGCTTCATCCTGCCCTCTGAAAGTAAAACGCCCAGGGGCAGTTTAGCTTCAAGTCTGAGGACAATAGAGCCCTCATCTTTTTGCTCTTTAGTATTTTTCAGGTACAGGTATCTCAGCTCTGGCAGGAGATCCCAAACTGTGTCCCAACACATCTGGATTCAAGAAAAAAATGTCACATCATTTGTTTACTGGTATTTGCACAAGCCAAGGACTAGGCATTCCGAGACCTGGCTGCCTATCCTTGGACGGAGGAAGAGCTCTGGAGAGGGGAACATCCCGGCAGAAGAGGACAAAGGCTGGAACATTGCTCATTCCTTCATGCAGCAGCCACTGAACACTTCCTTCCAGCCAGGTCCCATGTTAAGCTCTTCAGGGACAAAGATCTGTTCTGTCATGCTTTCACCAGACAGGGCATGACACATGTACAAGGATGTATCTTGCAATGCAGTTTATCATAACAAAAGACTGTAGACAACTTAAATGCCCACTGCTAACAGGCCACTTACGGTCTCCTCATATCATGGAATGTCAGGTAGCCATTGAAAAGAATGAAGTGATCTCTAAGATATGTTGTTATGAGAAGAAAAGAAGGTACAGAACAGTGTTCATAGCTTTGATTAGTATTAAAAAGAGGATCAGTCTATCTATCTATCTATCTACACACACATACACATGAACATATGGGGTCTTAATTGCTTTCTGGCTTACTGTTGATGCTCTTGGGAAGGGAACTGGAAAATCCAAGGTGAGAGGAAGACTTAACTTTCATTATATACATTTCAATAATGTTTGAATTTTAAAAAGTAATCTAAAAAATAGTGTTTCTTTTTGAGTTAAAAAACGTAACATAAGGCGGGTTTGAAATTCACTGCTGTTGAACATCTCGCTGGGCACTTGATGTGTATTATCTCATTCACTCTTCACAACAACCCGCAAGGAAAGTATTGGTACTTCCAAATAATAGGTGAAGGAAGACACTCGCAGGTACTGAGAGCGAACAAGAGCCAGCCAGTGCCAGGCCCAGGTGTTCAAACCTGACTGCGCCCTGGCTCCTAGAGTGAGACAGAGAATGGCAGGACTGCAGTGCTTGGTGAAGAGAGCCCTGATCCCACAAGGGGGCCATGACTGCTGGGGGAGCACATCACAGGGGCATCAGGAAAGGTCTGCTCATGATTTCCTGAGCCCTGAAGGGTAAGGAGGATCAGCCAGGAGAAGAAATGAGGGCGAGGGGAAGGGTGAGCAGAAGCACCTGGGGGACAGCGCAGCAAAGGTCCAGAATACAAGCTGAGGGGCAATAGTTCAGTGCAGAGGGTACAGGTCCAGGTGTGATGAGTGGTGGAAGTGAGGAGGGAAGCCCCAACACGATGCCAAAGGTAGCCAGGAGCCACTGTGAGGTTTAAACAAATGAGGAGGGTGCACACTCACTCCTTATCACTCTGTTGTCTGTTCTTTTTAATACTTATTACTGTCTACAAAATCCTGTTTGTAGTTTACTCGTTAATTGTCTGTCTCCCTCAACTAATATATAAGCTGTAGAGAGCAAGGGTCACATGTGTCTTGTCGGCTGCACTGTCTCCATGCTTAGAGAGGCGCCTGGCATGCATAAGCACTTGGTATTGAATAAACAAGTGAATGTTGATGGAAGACCTGCTATGCACCAGACACAAGTCATGGCCCCTGCCTTCCAGGAGGAAGACCAGACAGAGCTTCCATCTGCCCTCCAGATCCTCTCCTTGTCTTCTCTGTTGATGCCACGCCCTGGGATATGGGCCTATAGGAGCTTCCTCAGTGGGCTTCCTTATGCTTTGGCTTCTGAGAGGGTCCAGCCAATAGCACTGCTAGCAGATCCAGGAGAAGGGGCCCTATTAGCCATGTCTTTTTATTTTCTGTATCCTGATTCTTTGACATCTGAGGCCTTTCACATGCAAACTAACCAATCCAGAGTCCAGTTTCCCAACTGCCTTCATCATCGGCTGTCACAACTTTGGCCCACTATCCACCTGCCCTAATCACCCCAGGGCCATGTACCAGGCAACTAGGGACAGCCCTACACCCCTGAGCTGCTGAAATTATTTAAACTAGTCAATCCTAAGCCTGCTTACCCTGCCTCACCTGGTTCTTCCTGTGGACACCACAAGAAAGGCTCTTCCTCACATTTTCTCTTACTCTTTCTCCTTCCTGACTGTCCCCAGTGCTTCCCTCTGTGGTTGCATCTCCCAGGGTATGCTGTGCCTCCTGTTTCTAGGCACTGTGAGTACCAAACTTCTTCCTTCATGATAATCATTTCGTGTCTGTGATCAAAACAAATCCTGGGTACCCTTAAAACTAGGGCACAATGACATTGGGCCCCAATATTCCCTTGAGGTCCTACCGGTGGAGAGCAGGCTACATTCCTTAAGCGAAGGCCCCAGCTCCTGTCCAGGTGGCTTTCTCCATGTGACCTTGGCCTCCTAGGTTCTGGTAATCACCCTCCCCCTTTGCCCCTTCAGGCAGGAGTGGTAAGCTCTTGCTGTTCCCAGTGTTTTCCCTACACCTTGCCTACTCCTTAGTAAATAGTCCTTTTATTGAACTCTTTGAATGACCCTATTCTGCGTGTGCCATCTGCTTTGCGCTCCAGCTGATAGAGACAGAGACACAAGTCATTGTAACACTCTGCACAGTAGGTTCTTGACAGTCATTGAGTGAAGATAGAATGAAATGCATCCAGTGAGAGGGGTACAAGATGCTAGAAAAGACAAAGGAAGTAGAAACCAGCTGTATTGGGATCAGGGAAGCTTTCAGGCATTTGCATTGGGCCTGGAAGGACATGGAAAAGATCAGCAGACGCTGCGGATTGGGGGACAGGAAATATATCCCAGATGGAAAACCCAGCTCAAACAGGGTGGTGACAGAAGGAAAAAGCCAGGCTTTTGTGCAGAAGTGTAAGAAATCCAGTTTGTCAGAAAGACAATGTTTGCAAAAGGTAGAGGTTGGTGATGCAACTTGAACGATGACTTGGGAGAAAAACACAGAGGGGAGGTCAAGGTTGGCTAAGGAATTTGGATTTTGTGGCAGTTTTCCAAATGTATTGCAATGGACAGCCACTATAGGGTTTTCAGCAGTAGTGACATGGATGGAGCTGGAGTTAGGAGATGACACACAGAGCAGGGGGCAGGGGCAGAGGCAGGGGGAGGGAGATCTGCAAGGAGGATCCTGCAAGAATGGATCCAGTAATCCATTCACAGGTCGGAGAACGAAGACGTAAAGAAGGATGTGGCAGTGGGGATGGCAGGAAGGTGGCAAATTTGTCCCTAAAGCTTGCTCAGTGAAGAATGCCCACATCAGGGTTGTTGGAGCGGAGCTGAGGCTTGTGCTTCTCGAGCTGGCTCTTTCCTTAGGCCCAGTTTCTGTCTTCTTGGGAAGCCCTCATCCGTGTTCCATCAATTACAGTGAGAGAGGCTGTGGAGAGGAGGAGCTCAAATCCAAAGCTGTGGGAACTAGAGGCTTCGGACCCATTTTGCTGAGATCCCAAGGATCATTCATATCACCCCTGTGTAGAGGTGGGTAAGTGGTCACTTTCTTTCCTCCAAAAGTCAGGGTGAAAAAAGCCCTTCTCCTAAGCATCTATTTTTCTTCCTTTTTTGGATATTAAAAGTGATAAGACCTGGGATTCTGTGGTGGAAAGAACATCGGCTCTGGAGTAAGACCTGAGTTCTAGTCCCAGCAAGATGGACTGACACTTACAAGATGTGCTACACTGGGCAAGCTACATAACCTCTCTGAGCTTTGGTTTGCTAATATATAAAACGGGAATAATAATACTTACCTGGCAGAGTTGTTCTGAGGGGTAAATGAGACAATGTAATATGTATGCCTGCATATATGGCAAGCTATTTTACCCCTGAAAACTTACGCCTCAAAAAAAAAAAACAGGAATTACCTTATATTTGTGTCCTAAAACAGTCCTCCTATTATGGGCGTATCAGAGGCCTCTTAGAGGCCATTTCATAGCCTCTCAGCTTCACTGGTTTCCAAAGTAACTTGCTGCTGCTGCCACTGTGGCCACCAGTTCTGTGTGGCTCCAGCTGCCTTCACAAAGGAGTAATATCACAGTGTCCACTTCCTGCCTCACCTGACTCCTGATCCTGCCCAGGACATCCCTGAAGATGCTGCCGTGTTGCTGTGAGCTCTACTCAGTGTCCATGCTTGAGCACCCCAGAAGTGGAGGGGCGGTATCTCTCCTAGGGCAAATATTGACCACTGAGAGACTAGGGCAGGGGGATAAATTCTTCCTCCTTGCCTGACCTGTCCCCAAAAGCAGTTAATTATGAAGCCTCCTAGAGGGTGGTCCAGGGACATGCACACTCGGTTACACTGATACCAATGGGCGCACAGCTTCTCATGTAGGCCTTGCCTCCTTCCTGCCTCTCTCTCCCTGTCCCCCTCACTCCTATCCCCGGCCATTGCATTTCCTGCTCAAGTGGTAGCACACAGGGCTTCGCCTCAGGCCCTGCCTTCTGCGGACCCCTGACTGAGACACCAAGAAATTCTTTCCCTTAGTTTATTTTGATAACTTAGTGTTTGAGGAAGACAAGTTGTTTGGAAACAGCATTCAGTCAGTGTAGTTTGGGGGATTACAGGGTCGCCTTACACAATGGATTTTTCAAAGGAGGCAAATTCAATACATATTTAGTCATAAATCTGTTTAATCATAAATCTGGGGATATGACTTCACAATAGCGAGTACTAGATATCCTTGAAAACAGACCTTTAGTAGCAATGGGGTTATTTTATAGATACCCCAATACACACCCAGAGAATGAATGAAAAACCCAATTGTGCTACATCTTATGGAAATAGGTATTTGGAGCTTAGGGTGAACTTTCATTAACAGCATATTGTATGGATTTGAAAAATAATGTAGCTCGAAGCAACTTAGCTGGAAGTAAAGTCAATGTGCTTTGGAAAACTGTTAGATGGTTCAAAAAGTGACTTTAGTTGTGACAAAGACAGTGATGTCAAAGGGAATGTGAAGAGTTTTTGTAAGATTGTTTCATGAATATGGGATTGAGAATGTTTAAAAACTGTTTCTAAATTACTAGAATCTTTATAATAAATATGTCTGGATAATCAAATAAATATAATAGGAGACATTTGTCAATTTCATCTCAATTTCTATAAGATAATGCTCTCATATTGCCCAAAATCTTTTTTTTGATCTTCAACCTTTTGAAAATGGTGACTCATCTCTTTTACCGTTTGCTGTCTGTTCAGACATTTGCAGTACGTAAAGGTTTGGCACTCAGGGGGAGGTAGCAAATGCTCGCCTCTTTGCCTCTTTCCTTCCTAACTACAGCTTGGTTTTCCTTGCTCTTTGCTGCTCAGATTCCACCAGGAGTTTGTTTTGCTTTTTTTATCTAAGAAGAAGCTAGGCTTGGGCCTAAATAAGCACCTGGCTCTTTCTACCCTCGTATGTCCTGGCTGTCTTCTTACCATAAAGCTGACAAGGTGGGCTGTTTAAATTGGGATGATTTAGTTTTTATTGATGAAAATATCTCATTTTGCCTGAGAGACCGCGCTCTTCAGGAGACCCCACTCTGCTCTCCCTGCAGGGGCAGGACAACTGCCAATTGCAGGTCAGAGCCATGCAGAGAAAGGGCACAGGGAACTGTTTACTTATTAGGAATGTTTTCCCATTGCCAAAGAGGCAATGGTGCTCAATTGTGGCCAGGCTGACACTAATGTGGCTGCTTTGGGTAAATAGAATCACTTGTCTTTGCTCTTTCTACTGAGGGATGGATCTTAATCAGGCAATACGTTGCTCCATTATCATCATCATTATTATAATTAATTATTATCATTGCTTCCACTTCTGGTCTTCTACCCCCTGGCTCCTCAGCAGCTTGTCATTGTAGACAGGATCCATACATGGATGCTACTGTGTTCTTAGGAGCCACCAGGCAGAAAAGTTGCCATTTGGGTATCTCCTAACAGCTAGAGAAAGAAAGCAGTTAAGTGCAAGCTCTGGGAGCAAGCTCACGAGTGCTTTCTAGGTCTCTGATCACCAGCGGGTGAGTCTAGAGCCTCCAAAAGGAAACAGTAAAATGGCTTCTTACTAGCTAACCAGGTGGCCAGTGATTGCAGAGTGGTAAAGGGCTTGAGTTTGGGGGTCAGGCAGACCACGTGTGAATTTCAGCTCCTCCACTTATTAGCTATGTAACCTTGGGTATATTAACCAACGTTTTTGCTTTCTATGTTTTTTGATTCAAAATGGGGATAATAACAACACCCATCCCTTCCTCCAAAAAGCTGTTGCAAGGATTAAATAAGATGATTATGGAAAATGCTTGGCACATTGTCCGGCACCAAGTACTCCGAAGATGTGAGCTATGTATATATATTTTGAGGGAAAATATATTTTCTTTAAATAGCATTTGACCATATATTATGAATGTGTTATGAAGTCCTTCCCTGTAGACAGGCATAGCCTTGCTCTCAGTACACTAAGCTCATCCTGACAATCCCTGACAAGTTCTTAGAGCTTCCTCTCCTCATCACTGCCCATGAGCAACAAGAAAAATAAACATTAAGTCAGAATTAAACACCAAATACTTCACATGGGCTTAGGGAATGAATCAATCAATTGAAATAGGCTGACAAGAGATTAGATAAGGAGCTCTTGAGAGAAAAACAAAGGATGCTGCAAAAATAGGCAGAGTTGTTTATTACCATGTGGTTGCTTTATAGTGATCTTGGTGGTAAGGAAATACTCAGAGGCAAGGAGAAAAGGTGCTCAAATTCTTAGATAAGCAAAACACTTGTCTTCATTACCCTCAGCAGAAGAGATATCATTACTAAGACTGAAGCAATAAAATATTCTTCCAGAATCTCTGAGTGAGACATTAACAAATGAAATACTAACCTAAAGGACAGTGAAGAGAGTCCATCATCCCACTTTGGACCCCATCCTCCAGTCATCCTGTTCCTCTCTCTAGAAGCAATCAGAGATACCAACTTATGAATCTTTTTGGAGACATTTTGGACATAATCAAGCAAAAAGCTTTTATCACTTTTGTATTCAAACGGTACAAACCAAATGCATTGTTCTTCCCTCTTTTATTCTGTTTAACAGTGTATCTTGATAATCATTGTAAAATCAGTGCATGAGAGCTTCCTCATTCTTTCATGGTTGCACAGTATTCTATCACATGCATACACCATAATTTGCTTACGGAATCCCCTATCGATGGAATGCCCTAGTCTTTTGCTAATACAAAGAGTGCTGCAGGGGCCGGCCCAGAGGCTCGGTGGTTAAGTGCACACGTTCCGCTTTGGTGGCCCTGGGTTTGGATCCTGGGTGCGGACTTGGCACCGCTTGGCAAGCCATGCTGTGGTAGGCGTCCCACATATAAAGTAGATGAAGATGGGCATAGATGTTAACTCAGGGCCAGTCTTCCTCAGCAAAAGGAGGAGGACTGGCAGCAGATGTTAGCTCAGGGCTAATCATCCTCAAAAAAAAAAAAAGAAAAGAGTGCTGCAATAAGTAACTTTATATCCATAGCATTTCTCACCTGTAGAGATAGAATTTTGAAAAGTATGTCAGTATTTCTTCATCTTTTGGGGGTGAGAGTCACAGGTACTCTGAGAATTTTGTGGAAGCAATGTCTCTGTAGTTATGTCCCTCTCAGATCCCCTTTACCAAACCAGTGCACTAAACTCCCAGCTGCTGTGTATGTAGGCTGCTAATGGCTCACAGTTGCCCCTTTCTCCAGAGTGTCAATCTACCCAGAAGGTTAGCAATCCCCGCCCTGGCCCCAGCAGCCCTGACTGACTCAGGGGGATAAAACTATGACCACCTCTGTGGTATAATTCATCCTCTAGAGTGCCCCATGGGATCAAGTCAAAGCTGGCCTTGAGCTGAGACCACACCCTTTCTTGGTTCTTTCCCATGCTCTAGCCTGCTTTCCTTAATCCTTTTCTCTGAGATAATTCCCTCATGCACCCAAAGCCATGTTTTAGGCTCTGCTTCGAGGGTACCTTACTTGAGGCAGCCTTTCTCCTCAGAAAAATGTACACTCAGATACCCAAGAAAACTTTACAGATAATTTCAGAGAGTTTAACAACCTGCTGAGTTGCAGATTGAAAAACTTTGTGTGGAATAACCCAGGGCTCTACCTAAACATCCTGAACATCCTAAAACGTCCTGGGTCTCACAAACAGAAATGCCCCCTCACATGTGGGACTACACTGTGTTCAGTCACTTCTGTGCTTTAATTTCTCCATTTCCTTTTCAGTGGAAGATGTTAACTTGATTAATTTAGAGCTTTAGAGCTTCAAATATCTTAATCAATAGTTGGACTATTCATAATCCATGGCTCAAGAAGTGGAAATCTTTACTCCAAAATAGGCTGCGGTGCTCAAATGCACACCCAGGGCAGAGTGTCTTTACCTCTGGGAAAACAATGGAAATGAGAAGTCTTTCCAAGTTGCTTGAATACCTGATACATTTTGAGGGAAAATGTGGGGGATATTTTCTCAGTCTCTTTGAGATTAGATGTCCTGATTTGCTTAGAGGTCCATAGAATTCTGGGGGACACATTCTTCTGAAAATTGACAGTTTCTGTTACCCAGTTTTCAAAAGTTGTAGGAAAACTTCTTCCTTAATCATTGGTAAACTCAAATGACACAGATTCTTCCAGCTGGGTTTAATAATAGATAGGTCACAAAGAATGACTTTGCTCTTACTAACCAAAATGACATCAAAGTATAGCCATCTAAGTCTCCATAGACAGTTATTAGAGCTTTTTTTCAATGCTGTGGCACATGGAGAGAACTGACGGATAAGAGACAGAATCATAATCATAATAACACCAACAGCGTTAGTGGCAGCTGCTCTCTGCTGGACCTCTGCTATCAGCACTGTGCTAATCAGTTGATATGCATTATATGATTTAAATCCTCATAACAACACCATGAGATGGGGCTTACATCTGAGGAAAATGTGGTACCAAGAGGTGCTGTTTTTCAACTTCAGTGATACATATTTATATCAAATCAAGAATCTCCAACCTTTTCCTGATGAAAAGCAAACTGACGTATTATGATTGCCTACAGTAGGGATGGGGTAGAAAAAAAAGAAGTTACGAGAGATGGGGTAGAGAGGACATTCTGAAAAGTAAAGTTATCCCCATATGTGCTTTTGGCGAGGCTTTCATCACTACTAGCCATGGACATGGCCTTGAGGTGGAGGTAGCTGACTAGAGGATGACTCCAGGTCTGTTGAATGGGGTTTCTGAGTTGTGAATTAATCATAGTCTTCTCCCTCCTGCCCTCCAGATTCTGAATCCATTGAGAAGTATACAGGCGTTATATAGGTGGCAAAATATCCACTTTCTTGATAGCAAAGCAGACTGGATAGCATGATTTGGACCTTTGGACAACTTAGTAGTTCTACCCATGGCCCCAGCTTAAACTCTAGGGGCTGGGCACAGGAGGGCAGCATGGAGAATCAGGCCTGGTCTCACACTTGTGAGACTAAAAGATTGAGAGACAGATGGGGCAGAAAGAGGAGACCTCATGTGTGTCTTTAACTCATAACCTCACCCAACAGAGAATGTGAACACCCAGGGACCGGTGGTTGTCAAACTCTGGTCATTTCAACAACCAGATAAATCACTGTCTCTGTAGGAGGAGGGATTGAGAGGATACGAGACGGTCGAGTAACGTTATTCCAGAACTCTTTCCTCTGTGGAATAGAATGGATGCTCCCTCTTCTCTACAGACATGTGAAAGTAGGTTACTGAACCTCCTGCCTCAACCCTCATCTCACCCCAACTCCCAATAGGAACCTCTGCCATAAAGCCCCACTTGCTCAATTTTAATTTGCTTTCCTCTAAGGGATGCCATATGTGACAGGAATACCAAGATCCAGACTCAAATAGAAATAGATAAAGCAAGAACAGAAGCAAAATGCTTCAGGCAGATTCTCCACCACGAGTGAAAGAATAAATCCCCCTGGCATGACATAACACTGAAATGGGCTTCTCCTGCCCATTTCACTTTTGCTCCCCCTTCCTCTGGATTTTAAAGATTTCAGTCCATAAAGAGGAAGAGCATTTTCATAATGTTCTACTCTTGCATAAGTCCTATGGGAAAAGAGCCAAATGTTAAAAAGAAAAATGCTTGGGTTATGCCTGGAACACAGTTGGTCTACTCAAATTTGGTAAAAACTCTCTATTCCATTTTGAGATTTTCCTAGGCTTAAATTGAGATGTAGTTAACATTGTCTTTTATATATTTCTAAAAAGAAAACCAAAAAGCCCAAAAACACATAAAACAAATCGTGGAAGTGCATTGCCTCACAAAACTAAAATTTGACCAATCAGGGGAAAAAAGTCTGCATGTTGCTGCTCAAATATGGACATATGAAAATTGTATGTAAAAATGTAGAGAACACATAGCCCTTCAGGGGTGATGAAAATGTTTTAGATTGGAGAAAATCTAGATGACCTTGGGTGTGGTGATGATTTTTCAGATACAACACCAAAGGCATGATTCATGAAGGAAATAGTTATAAGCTGGATTTCATTAAAATTGAAAACTTCTGAGCCAGACCTGATAGTCTAGTGGTTAAAGTGCAGTGCTCTCACTGCTTCAGGGACCCAGGTTTTCTTCCTGGTCACAGAACCACACCACTCATCTGTCAGTTGCCATGCTGTGGTGGTGGCTCACACAGAAGAACTAGAAGGACCTACAACTAGGATATACAACAATGCACTGGGGCTTTGGGGAGAAAAAAAAAGAGGAAGACTGGCAACAGATGCTAACTCAGGGCGAATCTTTCCCCATTAAAAAAACAAAATAAAATAAAATAATTAAAAACTTCTTGGCTGTGAGTGACACTGTCAAGAGAATGACAAGACAAGTCATAGACTTGGAGAAAATATTTGCAAAAGACATATCTGATAAGGAACTATTATCTAAAATATATTAAGAACACTTAAAACTAACAATAAGAACAATAAGAAAACAATCTGATTTTAAAAATGAGCAAAAGATCTCAACAGACATCTAACTAAAGAAGATATACATACGGCAAATAAGTGTATGAAAAGATGCTCAACATCATTTGTCACTGGGGAAATGCAAGTTAAAACAACAATGAGATATCACTACAGATCTATTAGAATAGCCAAAATCCAGAACACTGACCAAACCAAATGCTGCAGAGGACGTGGAGCAACAGGAATTCTCATTCTTTACTAATGGGAATGTAAAATGATACAGCCACTTTGGAAGACAGTTTGATGGTTTCTTACAAAACTAAACATATTTTTACCATACAATCCTAATACCTCTTTGGTATTTACCCAAAGAAGTTGAAAATTTATGTCCACAGAAAAATCTGCACATGGATGTTTATAGCAACTTTATTCATAATTGTGAAAACTTGGAAGCAACCAAGATGTCCTTTAGTAAGTGAATGGTGTGGAAATAAAAGAAGACCAACCAAATGAGCAAAGCAAGGCTATTTATTCTGAACTTGCTGCAGCAAGGGAGTTGGCCACCATCACTTGCATTTTGGCAGAGATTCAAAGTAGGCAGAGTAGTGGGACAGCCTTATAGTGGGAAAAAAGAAAGCTTCAGGTGTGCCCTGACTAGAGGCTGTGGGCATGGAGAAGCTATAGAAAGGCTAACTAGAAGTGGGGCGTCCTCTATGATTGGTTAGGGGACATATTTGGCTTTTTCCTGTTGGTCCTAAGTTAGAACTGGGGGCAAAAATTCGGAGGCTGTCACTTATTAATCAAGTCCTGGCCACTTTGGGCTGATTGTTACAGAAGTTATTGTTCAGCCTCCTGGATTGTTGCTGGAGAGAGCAATCTGGCTTCCTCAAGTCTGACTTTTATCAGGCTGACTTCCTGGGTTGTTTATTGTAGATAAAGAAGTTGGTTTCCTGGGCAGCTTATTGTAGATTGTGGGTAGAAGTTTTATTTTTATATATGGTCTGGCCATTGTCCATTTGTAGATGCAGTCTCTCAGTGGATAAACTGTGGTACATCCAGACAGTGAAATATAATTCAACACTAAAAAGAAATGAGCTATCGAGCCATGAAAGGACATGGAAGAAACTTAAATGCATATTACTAAGTGAAAGAAGCCAATCTGAAAAAGCTACATACTGTATGATTCCAACAATATGATATTCTGGAAAAGGAAATCTATGGAGACAGCAAAAAAATCAGTGGTTGTCAAGGATTGGAGATGTTATGTTAATTAAACAAGAAAGCCATTAGACTGAGGTGGCTCTAACACTGCAGCAGTCTCTGTAAGCAAACCAAAATCTAAGCCTGTAAATGCTTCAAGGTCAAGAAATCAAAGCCTGAGGACAACCAATCACAAGCAGCCAACTAGGCTTTGAGCTGTAGCCAATCAATAATTTCCATTCTTTGTTTCACACCTTCTCTGTGTACGTCTTTCCCCTAGCTCCTGGCCAAGGAGGGCTCCTAACAACTTTTGGTTTGACACTACCCAATTCAAATACATTTTTGCTCAGATAAACTCTTAAAATTTCTAATATACTTCAATTCATCTCTTAACCAAGGGAGGAAGGGTTGAATAGGTGGAGCACAGAGGATTTTTAGGGCATTGAAACTATTCTCTACGATACTCAAATGATGGATACATGTCATTATTTGTTTATTAAAACTCATAGAATATACAGGCCCAAGAGTGAACCCTAATGTAAACTATGAACCCTGGGCGATAATGATGTGTCAAGGTAGATTCATGGGTTGTAACAAATGTACCCTCTGGTGTGGGATGTTGATAACGGAATGGGCGGCAGTGCATGTGTGGAAATAAGGAGTACAGATGGGAACTCTGTACTTTCTGCTCAATTTTGCTGTGGACCTAAAGCTACTCTAAAAAATAAAGTCTATTTAAAAAGAAAAAAAAATGTTTTAGAACTAGATGGCGGTGTTGTTTGCACAACATTAAGAACGTACTAAATGCTACTGAATTGTATACTTTAAAATGGTTAATTATATATGTGTATATGTGAATTCTGCCGCAATTTTTAAGAAAGGACATATGCTAGAAACAAAACAAAGCATGTAGTGAGCATCCTATTTCTGCCCAAGCCAGCTCATTGCTGGAATCAGACATGTCCATGCCTGCCTGGAAACTGCGACCTGGCCAGCCTGAGGCACAGAGGCCCCGCCTGGGAGAGGATCTGCTCTTATGGGAAGAGAAAAGAGGCGAGTTTGGTCCAGTAAGTCATGGGGGAGGGTAATTCAAAGAATAAATCTGTTTCTGAGCCCCACCTTTCCCTGGGGTAACCATATGTCCCCTTGTCCTCTAGGCCTACTGGGTTTCCGTTGTTTTAGCATCAAGCCCCAACTCTGACTGGACAGTAGGATGTCCTGTATGCTGCCAAATAGTGCTGGCAGTTCCAAAGGGTAGGGCTGCTCACACATCCTGGGGCCTCTTACCACTTACACCAAAATTCTGCTCTGGTTTTTTTCTCATGCCAGCTCCAGCCAGCCCACTGCATCTCCATGCCACACTACTTCTTCCTAATAAATGTTCATCAAGTTTGCTGAAGGCTTTGTGATAATGGAATTCACCATTGAATGAGGAACACGGCTGGCCATCAGGCATCACTTTCCCTGAAGTCCTGGATCCAATCTGCTGGAGCTAGCCTCCCAGCAGAGGCCTCCCTCTGGCCCTACCCAGCGCCATGCTGCTGGGTCTGCTCCCTCAGAACAGAGGCCCATTTCCAATTTTCTCTCTCCCTGAAGTGAAGTCCACAAACATCCACTCCTCCCCCTTCCCTTTCCTCCTGGACTGACCCAGAGAAAACCAAAAGTCAGAGATCATCAAAGCCAGGATAAGGTAGTGGTAAAAATGTGATATTATTTCAGAGAAGGACATATTTTTTTAAAAAACTCTAAAAAGAGCACAACCTCATTAACAATCAAAGAAATACCAAGTACAGTCTCCATTTTATATCCACCAGACTGGCAAAAATGAGAAAGTCTCACCATACCAACTGTTGGCAAGGATGTGGAACAACGGGTGCTCCATCACAGGCATATTTTAAGAACTAAGTGAAATAATGGGGGTGAAGTGTTCAGCATAGAGCAAACACTGTGTTTCGGACTTCACTATACCTCCACTCCTTTTACTTTATAGGGCAGAGCAGATTAGCTCCTCTTGGCATCAACAGGAACATTCCAGACCAAGGTCTGGCCTCACCTTCATGTAATCTCTTTGCCAAAGCAATCTCCTTAGGGTGGATCAGCTCCTATCCCCTTGGGAAGCTGGCACAAGAAGCAAGCCTGGGGCTCTTCCTGCCTCTGCTTCTATCATGGCTCTGACTCTGGGTCAGTGTCATAACATTGGCTGAAGGGATTTCCAGCCCCTTCTGCAGAGCTGCCTCCAAGGCACCCTGGAGTCAGCACTGGGCATTGCCATCTCCAGGGCTGGTACTCTTCATGTCAGGGGCCAGGTAGCATTAGTGCCTTTGGCCCTGGGCACAGCAGGGTCGCCAATAAAAACTGGAAGATGTAACGGGGCTCCAATATCAAAGGGGTGTCAGCATCAGTGAGGGAGACAGGCAGCAACCCACACCCTGACACTACGCCTGTGATAGCCTTCAGGTGGCTCCCAGGGCTGTGTCTGCAGGGAGCTGTGTCCCTGGGCTCTGGGAAAGTTGGGGAAAGGCTTGGGAAATAAATGACAGAATCAGAGACACTGATGGTCATGAAGATGATGATAGGACATGCTGAGTCTCCAATTTTATACCCTACTGGCACAGACTTGGGAACCACCAACAAAATGCCAATAAATCAGGTAATTCTCTATTTGGAACCAATTTCGTAGAATTCATGTACAGCAGTGCTTCTCAAAGGGAAGTCTTCAAACCATTAGCGTCAGCTGGAAATTTCTTCAAACTTGGGTCCTCAAGTCTTACCCTAGCCCTCCTGAATCAGAATCTCTGAGGTAGGGGCCTAGGAACTTGCATTTTACCAAATTCTTCAGGTGACCCATTTCTCCCCACCATCAGGGGATGCAGGAGCTTCTCTCTGAAGACAGCTGTGCCTCTGATGACACAAGGGCTTGGTAGTCTCGGCTCTGCCTCTTCCTCCTTCCAGCTCAGCCTCCTCGTTGAGGTCAGGGAGCCCTGTGCATCAGAGGGGCTCTCAGGCTGTTTCCCAGGCACACTTCATCGTCAAAACACAAGCTCCTCGTGTCAAAATCCCTTTTAAGGGGCTTTACTTTGTAGAATGCCTTTGAGCAGTCCTTCGAGGAGGATGTTCATATCCCTAAAGGGATGTCATCACCATTTGTGGCATTAACTGAGATCTTGTGAAACATGAGATTTGGGATGCATCTTATCACAGTCCATTATATCCCAGAAGCCACTCTCTTGATTTGTCCCCCTGTCATACGTATCACTTGAAGGAAGGAAGAGGCAGAGGGCTGTGTGCAGAGCTTCAGGCTCCTCCACCCCCAACTTTCCCCTTAGGTGCCGCTCTCATGGAAGTGGCTCCAGGTCAACTTGGCTTTTAGAGTCTACAGTGTTACCTGAACATTTTCCATGAGCGTTCTCTGTATTTTCTTCCCTCATTTTCCTCCCCCACCTTTTACTATAGTGTCTCAAAAGGTAAGAATGCAAAAGAGAGACCAAAAACGGGATTTTCACACATGGGCTTGAATCTCTTGTTACCCATGGTTTGGAATTGTTACCTAGTTACCGGAAGTGTCCAGCTTCGGCTCCAAGAAAATTAGTTCGACACTAAAAACTTAAAATTTCCAGATGTGCTCCAATGTTTAGACAGGCTTGGCAGAGGAAACATTCCAGAATTGGAAAATGGTACAAGCATGAACCCCACTCAGAATCCACAGCCTCATATATGCTTTCCCTCTAATTCTCCTTTTTTCTTCCCCAAGTCCTTTAATCAGCTATGGGGGGCCACAACTCTGTCTGCCACACGTTCCTGTGCCTGTCAAGAATGATTAATCATGTCTGTGCCCAGGCACAGTTCTACATTTCTGTGAAACCAAAAAACAAAAAACTAGTCCCTGTTCTAGGTAAAGAGGAAGGGGGAATCTCAAGTCCCCCAGTCTTTCTTTTTACAGAAAACATAGACGGGAAAGCATTGCAGTTTGTAAATATGCATAGTATATCTCCCTGCTAAACACAGGTTACACCACAGATGATGATTGGATGCAGTCTGCCTGGAGTGGGGCCCGAGAACCTGCATTTCTAACAAATTCCCAGGTGATGCTTCTGATGCTGGTCTGGGGATTCCACTTTGAGAACCACTGGTCAAAGCAAAGATTCTCAAAACTCTGCCTGCACATTTGAAGCACCCGGGGTGCTTTGAAAGTTTAACACCTGGGCTCACCTCAGAAGAACAAATATTACTAAGAGTTACGTCAGCACTTTTTAATCGCTCTAGGTCTGTGGTTCTCAATCTTGACTGCACATTTGATGACCTGGGGAGTTTTAACAACACTGGTGCCCAGGCTTCCCCAACCTCAGACCTATTCCCAGGCATGAGTGGTTTTCAAAGCTCCCAGGCAATTCACACATGCAGCCTGGAAGGCAGGACCTTTCTCACCAAGCAGATGCTGCAGCTCTGAGAGGAGCGTGTGGGCTTCAGAGCAAACCTTTAGAATGTCAGGAACAGTTTCTTTTCTCCTTTTAAGTGGGTTTTGAAATAGAGGTTCTAAATTTGCTTATGTTAATGCTGGGGGGTGGGGGAGATTGTGGCATTTTAATATTCATGGAAGCAAAGAGGATCATCATACTTTTTCAAGGTCAGAGAAGTATCACTTTGAAGGGGAAACCCCCACGTGGACTCGACTTTGCTACTACCTTCCCTTGGAGGTGGGAGCAGAGGTTGAAGCTTTCACTGAGGTAGACTGTATAGCCTCACTGGGAAGAGGACGTTTGAGGGACGCTGGGCAACAAGTGAGGGAGCTCATTGGTGGAGATCAATACAAGATTTGAACTGATCCCGCCCACTGTGGCGACAAGCTAGGAGAGGAAAAACAGGATCCCCAACACCAGAAGACATGGAACAAAGGAGAAAGGTCTGGGGAGGCCTGCCTGGGTGTTCAGGACAACTGGGGAATGGAAAGTCCAGTGTGCTCCAGGACAAATCAGGAGACTTAACAGGGACCCAGGGAAGCTTGGAAAACAACATTTGGTTTAGGACTGGTGTTGAATGTGGCTTTTTTGATGAGGGACCCAAAGGACACACTTCCCTTCAAAGTAGGTGGTTTAGACTAAGCCACTTTATGGAAGAATTCTTGACCACACATGGGCCCTTCAACCTGAAGGGACATTCAAGGTCATCTAGCTCTTTTCAAACTATGTTTTGTGGAGCTCTGGGGTTTCCCGGAGTTTCTTTAGTAGGCCCAGTAGGAGACAAGATGGGGGGCAAGAGCTGTGGTAGAGCCAAGTAGTGTTTGGGAATTAGGTGCCGCACCCCCCCCCCCC